>NW_021621003.1:3285471-3312868 GCF_004785775.1 Grammomys surdaster | reverse complement strand
AGGGAGGGAGGGAGGGAGGGAGGGAGGAAGACATCATTACATCATTACTGGTCCCACATCTACAGCTAGGCTCACTGGAAGGTTATTTTCTAAGACTCCATTGTTACTAAAAAACGCTGATAATTTCATTCCTTTTCCTTCTTTTATTTGTTTGTTGCCTGAGAGATGTTTGTAAGTTCATCTAATAAAAATACACCCACTGATCCAGCTGCTGGGAGCACACTGTACGAGGACCACAGAACATCATTTCACTTCTAATTTGTTCTACTAAAACTGAACTATAGTATCTCCGAGACTGAGTCAGCCGCCAGATAACCTTTGTCCTCAATTTTCTAGGCTAAAATGGTTTTCCTCTGGTGTCTGAAACATCGCGTTGGTATCTTACACATATCTGTTTGGAATAACAGGCATGTTAGTAAAAGTAATAAGAAGTAGTATGGGCCTTGCCTGTGGCAGCCCAGGGCCAAAGTCCCTTTCCCTGTTTCGTACAAGTTCCCAAGCACACTGGCAGGCAGCTGAGCCAGGCTGTGCCTGACACTGGCCAGCAGTCATTGTTCAGGGTTTCTCTCTTGAGGAAGGAAGTCTACAGGGCAGGTGAGGCCTCCATTGCTCCAGCTTCTCCAAATCGATGGTCCATTCTTTTAGCACTAGAAGGCCCACATATGACATGCTAACTTGGGTTGAGGAGCTCTGGAGACACAAGACCTTCCGAATTTGGACTTGTCTCCCACAAGCAGTTGAAGGAGCAGATTGATTCCTCAGTTCCGCTGAAATCGTCCTTTCTGGTTTCTTAGTGTTTTGTGGGGGACTAGGATCTCCTAAGTCCTAAGGAGTGAGACCTAAGCAGTGAGGAATGATGGTCTCTGCCAACAAGTCATGTGCCTCCTGATGAAACTGAGATTCCACTCGCTACTGCAAGTGCTGTTTCCTTCCTAGCTTGGGTTTCCTAAAGCCCCAGCCAGAATTAGTCTTTGTAACAATAGCACTCCTGTCTGTTTCCTGGTGGTTATCCCTCCTTCTTCCATGTGGATTAGCTCTTCTTTGCTTCGTTTCAGCTATCCTGTGCATGTGTTTATTTTAAGACATCTTAAATCCGTTATGGAAGTAGGTAGAGTCCAGAGTCTAAATAAAATGGGACCGCCAGTATTAGTATCATGGTCACGTGGCACCAGCTTTGGTGACAGTCTCCCTCAGTCTCTCTGAACTTCTCTGTCCTTTGGATTCCTTCATGCTTGGACACAGAGGAGATGGAGACTGTGAGCAGAACAGGATGAAGGCGAGCATCACAGCTCTTTGAAACATTTAGCTTGCACACATATTCTCAAATTTATGTAAATCAAAGGTTATCTCTCCGCGGGTACAGTGTGTTTCTTAGTGGACCATGTTGAGGTTAAATGAGTTGGCTACATGGCCAAGGGCTTTCTAGAGCCTTCAGGATTAGGGTTTGTAGTTGATGTTCATGTCAGGGTAAAAAGAAGGGTTTTTCAGGTAGAAATCAACTTCGAGTGAAGATACTGACCCCACCCCCACCCTCATCCTTGACACTCTTAGGTCATTATCCTAAGAACTGCTGTAGGTACGGAGCCGTGGAGTGACATGTGACAAACGTGTCTTAAGACTTCAGAATTCGATGAGGCCCTGAGGCCACTGGAGAAAGAAGAAAACTCCATAAATATCTGGTGATAATGGTGGGGAGAAAATTGAGAAAAAAATTAAAAATGAGGTGGGAAGACAAAAACCACATGTGCATTCAGCAAACAAGAGTGGAAACCTCCCCTCTAAGGCAGTATGGCCTCCTCGGCTGCAAGCTTTCCACCAGGTTTACAGTACCAAATGGGAATTGCCTCCTGTGGAGCAGGCTCAGATCCAACCAGGCATCAGTTGACATGTTGCTTATTTTAAATTTAGAGTGATATGTTTGTTGCTTCGGGACCATCTGAAGACAAAACCCAATGACAGCACCCAAACAGAACAGCCTGGCTGTGCCTTGCAGGGAGACATCTTCCTTAGTGTCTTCCTGGGTCTTCTTGTTGAGTGGAACAGAAACCAGTACAGACAAGCTAAAGGAGAGGAGGACCTATTGCCGTTTGCCAGAATGTTCTCATGGGACTGACTGGAGATCTCCACAGGTAGAATCCTTCCCAGTCTCTTGGAAGTGCTAGACTTGGGAAACTTTTGAGACACAAACTTCTTTGCTCTTGGGCTATCTATTATGATTGTCAGACCTAATGTCTGGGTCCTTGAAGGACAGACTGGGAGAACCGTCAGTGTAGGTAGATCTGGGACCTTGCTGTAAATACAGCTGGCCTGCTTGCCTGTTGGAGGATCACTAGTGTGGGTCTCTGGCTGCCTTACTACATGTCCACCTCATGTAGTCTCCCTAGGAGAGGGGGCTGGCCAGGGCCATGAACCAGTATGACCGCAGTTAGTGCTGAAAGAAGAAGAGACCATTACAGGTACATCTTACATAATACCTAAGATTGTTGGGGTTTTCCTTTACTATACAGTATCTGTATCTTGAACTCCCCTGTTTAAGACAAAGCTGATCTATTTAATAAAAAACCAAACTAATTGTATTGCCACTACTCTTAAAAGAAATATCTTTCCATTTAAATCTTACTTTTCATTAGCCCAAATATAATTAAACTTGAAAGCGGGATAGAATATGTATTGAGCAGGCATTTTTATGAGTATAGATTTTTAAACTCTGACCTAAATGAGCTTGCTAGTGATTTAGTAACAGCTCCCTCGTGCTTTGAGCTGGCAGAAGCTGTCCAGTGTTGGCATTCTATAGGTCAGAATGGCTAGCTGTGTCTGGAGTCCAGTGTGTACAACTTTGGCTTCCACTATGCCCATTAGCCCATGAAACTGATGGGAAAAAAATAATCTGAACAGGCATTTGGCCCACGGCCATGGAAGGATGGCGCAAGTGAGCCCTGTTTCCAGTCTGGTCCTCTAAGTGGGTGGTGGGACCATTTAGGACTGGTAAATGAGAAGAGAGAAGAGTGGAAGATCCCTTCCGTTTCCATTATTTGCTCTGACCTTCCTTCCTGCCACTTACCCTTGCCAGGCGACTGTGGTTGTTGATGGTACAATTAGTGATTTGCCCTTCAGGGGATTTTGAGGCGTTCTTCCTGCAGGAGCACTAGATTTCCCACAATGCCTTTAAACCAGGCCACTTAAACACGTGATAACTTTCTCTCTGGATTTACTGTTGACGCTAGACTAAGTCTGTGTCTCTACACAAGAAACTGAGGTGAATGGAAGGTGGCTCCTGTGTCAGAAAGGAAAGAGATCAGGAAGAGGGAGTTAGAATTGCTGTTCTGAAATATGAAATGCACATTCATTCTTTAAAGTGAGAACCTGCACCTCTAAGTAAGCTTACGGGCTCCGTGAAGACTTTTATTTGTGGATCGCCACTAGAAGGCATTAGATTAGCCTAATTTATAAACCCATAAACATTTACAAATCTAAAATGAAGAGAAAAAGAACTCTCTGCCTTAAATTTATGCTCTACCTAACATTTTAAGTACAGTTTTTCCTGGACTTGTGATCTTTATAATACGATGAAACCTATCACATGTACAAGAATAAGCAACAACTTTGTGCTATGAACATTAGCAAGATGGATTCCTTGTGTCTATAACCAGCCCAAGAAATCAGTGGTATCAATGTCTTTGTAGGTTCTTATTCTGTACTAGGGTAACTCGCTGGAGTGTGCACTGCCATGTTTTAGTCTTCGGATATCAAGGGACAGTGGCTGAAGTACTTTTATGCCCAAATTTTCAGATTTCTTGTTATTTTCATTTGAACTTTAGAATAGTCTGTTTTTACCCATTATAAAGTTCATCTTCAACACAACTAGATATTCTGCTCACCAAATGAATACGATTTAAGAGCTTAAATTCTCACTTTCCTCACAGCAGCTGTGGTTCCCAGAGCACAAGATGGCCATGACAGGGCCACTGTCTTTGAACCCTTACCATTAACTCTGGAGGCAATGGTGGCGTTTCTGGGAGTGTCTATAAGGCCCTGAAGTTTTACTCTTTTATGTCTGATGTGGGTTATTTGTTACCATCTAACATTCCAAAACATCCAAACTGGGTGTTCAGCAGCTGTTAGATTGTGTTGTTTAAAAAGAGGCAGGGAAACTGGGTGTGGTAGTATGAGACTTTAATTCCAGTACTCAGGAGGCAAGCGGATCACTGTGAGTTGGAGGCCAGCTTGGTCTACAGTCTGTGAGTTCTAGGACAGGCAGGGCTATGTACACAGATTCTGTCGTAAAACAAACAAACAAAAGCAGAGAGGGGGGAGCTAGAGAGAGAGAGAAAGAGGAAGAGAGGGGAGAGAGAGAGAGAAAGAGAGAGAGAGAGAGAGAGAGAGAGGGAGGGAGGAGGAAAGGAAGAGAAAAAAGGAAAAGAAAAAGGCAGGGAGGCGTGTGGTGATGCTGAAGGCTGACAGAAGTGTCTAAAGGATACCACTGAAAGCTTACCTGATGGGGGTGTGGCTTCATAGCTAAAGGCCTGGAACTCTTCTGGCTGTAATAATTTCTACATTGTTCGATTGTTTGGTTTTGAGTATTATGATTAATCTAGATTCTGTAAAGTCATGCTGTATTTTATTAAAATAGAAGTATTGGTGTATATGTAACTTTCAAAAACCATCTTTCAAAATGATCACTTTCCATTGCAGATTCCTCTGTGTGTGTGTGTGTGTGTGTGTGTGTGTGTGTGTGTGTATGAAGTATGAGCATGCATACATTGAGACACACATGTAAAAGACAAAGGGCCAAAGGGCAACTTCTGGGAGGCGGTTCTCTTCTTGGGCCTTGTTTTGAGGCAGGGTCTTTAGTTTCTGCTATGCTGCAGGCAAGCTTCCAGGTGGTTCTCGAATTCCCCCTCCCACCTCAGTGTAGGAGGTCTGGGATCACAGGTGTGCCCACCGAACTGGCTTCTTCAGGTTCCAAGGACTGAACTCATGCTGTCACACTTGTAGAGGAAGCATCCCCTCTCAGCCTTCGCTCTGTTCCTGCCCTACAGATGTTTCAGGGCACTCATCTGCTTATAGCATCCCTGTGGTATTTGTAAGTAAGGGCCCTCGTTCCTCTGGTTGCCTTGGTAGAGATAGACTAGAGCATGATTTAAAATAAGATTGAATCTAAATCTTGACAGGTGCTTATTACGTTCCCATTTTTGCCTGTCCATGTTTCTAAGACCTAGAGAGATATAGAAGGCTTTTTGTTGTTTTTGTTTGTTTGTTTTAAGTAATTTAAGGAGCAGGAAACATGAAACGTGTTCTTTCTACTCTAAGGAATAGGATAGACATGTGTGCTTAGTTCTGGCAATGTGGTGATGGTGTATGTGTGTGTGTGTGTGGGGTGGGTGTGTGAGGAGGATGCCCTCCATCAGTTTGTCCATGTTCATTTTGCAATAGTGCTCCTGTACCCTGGCCCCAGCCTCTGCAGTAAACTGAGTTCCAGTCTTCAGGGACAATGAGTGGCACAGGTTTGTGTAGCCTTGATGTTTACAGGTTGTTTGTGTATATTGCTGGGAGCCGCCATTTGTGGCCTGTGTGTGCTCCCGCCGTGTGCTTCTGTGGGAGGGAGGCAGGGTTGGGAAGAGAGTTTGCCCTGCATTGTCAGGCTGTGGGGGTGAGACTGCTGGGCATTTCCCTGAGGCAGGTGCAGTAACCTTGGGAAGATGAAGGGCTCAGGCTCATCGGTTTTCCTGTCGTAGAATCAGCACCAGGCTTATAGCACAGCGTTCATTTAGCGCCTTTCTTTAGGCTCTTCTAGGAAATCTTCATTTTCAAAAATCCAGAGATTTAATGACTTGGAAAGATTTGAAATTGGCATGCTATAGCGTCCTTAGCTCTTAAGAGGGTTTGCCTCCCCATCCTTTAGTGTGCGGCTGGAGAGAACCTGCGGGTTGGGTTTTTTCTCTTCGGTGGGAAATGCTGTTGAAGGCATTCTGACTTCACAGCACCATCAAGTATTTCTAGCACAGAGTTCAGGATTCTCCAGGAAAAGAAAAGACTCTAAAGCTCACTCTAGAGTCTGTGCCATCCTCCTGATGGATTGGGGGAGACAGGCGGGGTTTATGGAGCAGGGAGTAGCTGGCTAGAGGGGAGCCCACAAGGCCCAGGGGAGTTTCTTATCACAGTGAGAGAATTAGTACCATGATCATGTAGTCTTACAGAGTCTAGCACAAAGGAGTGGTGGAGTGGAGAATTCAAGGTCAGTGGGTTGGAAAGTGGTGCCAGGGAAGAGAGGGGGCAGAGCTGAGGTCAGAGCGTGGCGTGCAGAGTGCAGATAACGCCACGTAGTGTCGTGGTTTGAATGAGAATGATTCCCACATGCTCACATGTCTGAATGCTTAGTCCCATGTTGATGAGCTGTTTGGAAAGATTAGCATATGTGAACTTTTGGGGGGCGTGGAGTATGTCCTCTGTCTCTCGCTGCCTTCTGCTTGCCTTTCGTGGATGAGAGTGTAAAGCTCTCAGCCAATGGCCCAGCACCATGCCCATCTGCATGATGATCATAGACTAACCCAGAGCTGTAGGAAAGCCCACAGTTAAGTGGATTACTTTGTAAGAGTTACTTTGGTCGTAGTATCTACAACAATAGAGCAGTGACTAAGACCTACTGAATTAAGGCTTGAAAGTCCAAGGCCTTCCCACTTACTGTGTCACCTGGATCAACTGAATGAACTTGGGGGAGCCAAATCACTTGCTTGAAGCTTGGGAGGAGATACCGTGATGTCTGGCAGGCCTGCCCCAGCTGCAGTGTGGATCTGAGAAAATGTGCCGGGAAGCACTCAGACCACAGGTGTCCAGGACGAAACTTAGTTGTGTCTTAATCTACACCCTCACCTGCTGCAATAACTGTTCGTTTTTGCTACATGCCTCCAGATTTTAAAGGTTCCTGTTGCATGTATGTTCAAGAATACTTTCTCAAATAAGGACTCCCAGGAAAGGGGAACCAATAATAAGAAAATAAGCAGCTTCTGTAGGAACCCAGGAAATATGGAAAGATGCTAAGATCTGCTACCTTTAGAACTGGATGTGCTGGGTCAGCACCCAGTACGTGTTGCTATTACTTCCATTGCATGGGTGTCATGCTAAATTTCTCCTGCAATGGACTTCGTGATTATGCTAGCTAGGGGTAGGCAGCTAAGCCAAGAACAGTTCACCTTTGTGAATTTAGTATGAAATGAAGGCTGCAGCTTTCTTGAGTGAACACATAGCAAGAATCATAGACTAGAGGTGGGCGAGACACTGAGAAAAGCAGAGGGAGAGCCTTACAGCAAGTGCCTGAATGTCACCCACAAAAGTGCGTAATGGCAAAGCCTGGAGTCACTAGCAAAGCAAGGCCTGCATCTACGGCTTCAGAATGATGTTATAACCACTTGATAAAATGTACCTTACACGGCTCAGAATGCCTTTGTAAAGGAATTAAAGAAGAAACATGCTCTCTTTGTCCTTGGTACTTATGGTTTGTTAAGCAGTGGTTTCTCATCCATGTCTAGGTACTGATTCTCAGTGTGGGGAGATGTTAGTGGAGAAGTGGAACATGTCTGTAGAGGGGATAAACATTCACAGGCGACTTTAAACCAGGGTGACCATCCTGGCTTATTCAAGTGGACTTTATATCCTCACAGTGACCTTACAAGTGGACAAGGAAGGGGAAAGATTTGTTGTCAGGGAGATCCCATGTAAGAAAGGCTTAGCCGCCATTGCTGGCTTTGAAGACGAAGGAGAAGGCCACAAGCCAAGGAATATGAATAGAGTCTAGGGAAGGTGAGGAAATGAATTCTCCCTTAGAGCTTCCGGAAGGAACCAAGCTCGACTGACACTTTGATTTTAGTCCAGTGGGGCTCATTTCAGACATCTGACATCCAAAGCTGTAAGGTGACAACGGAAGGGGTTTAAAGCCTCTCAAATGGGGGTCATTTGTTTGTGTTGGATGCAGGTAGAAAATGAACACAATTTCAGTGTGACCACAGAGGGAGACTGTGTTCCTGTTGGCCATTGGTCAGGACCTGTCTGTACTCAGGTGCTTTCAAGAAGAGATCATTTGTGGCATCTGGAGAGGAAGATGTACTGCCCAGGACGTTGATGTTTAAAAAAAAAAAATCAGCTGTGTGGTTGACCAGTGAGTTATCAAGGGCTCTTCTTTGTCACGCTGTACTTTTCTCTCTGTACCATGCTTATTCTGAGCAGATCCTTCTTAGTGTTGAGAAACTGGTCTGCAGTTAGGCAGACTGACAGTGAAAGTTGGCAGAATTTAGAATGTCTTGGAGAGGTTGAACTTATTTGCAGGATTGAAGCCATTAGTCTTCAAAATAAAGCCACCCCGTCCTCATGTGGTTTTATTTATGCTCTGAGGCATCTATTTGCTCTCCAAGACATGAGAGCCTGTGGTAACTCCCCTGCCCCCCACGCCTTTAAAAAAAAAAAAAGATAAGTTCTTGATATGTAGCCTAGGTTGGCCTTGAATTCAATATATAGCACAGGCTGACACTGAAGCTACCATGTAGCCAGGCTGGTCTTGTTCTCTCCACCTTATGTCTCAGCCTGGTAAATGCTTAGATTACAGAGGTGTGTCCCCCACCCCCCGACCAGGCCAGGTTCCAATCCTTTGACCTGGTGCTACAGATACAAAGGGGGGGTTCTCAGGTGAGTAAGTGATGTGTGCTGGGGTTTTGGGTTTTTAATCCCCAGCCAGCTGGTGAGTTGCTCTGTCTTTTCATGTTTCTCCAGCCTGCTATGCATCTAGCTACAATATGATGTGCCCCCACTTCCAGAACTAGATCACTTTCCTTCTATTTTGAATATTTCTCAAATGTTTCCAAAATAAACAAGAGTGTTTGTAGCATTTTCTTTTCCAAACAAACTTAAGGCCCGTTTCTTCAAATGGGAAGGAAGCCGAAATGCAGCCAAGTCAGCGTGTTCACTTGAGTCAATTAGAGCCGTCAATGCTGAAATGTGTGCTGAGCCTTAGTGGTCGGAGAGGGAACAGCAGCCTGTGGGAAGGCCCTCTGGCCTGAGCTCACACAGTGCCCAGTATAGCCCCAGAAAGGCCTTAGCTCTACGGGAGGATGTCCCAGCCAGCTAGGCCTGGCACCACCATGGCTGACATCAGCTCACTCTTCCCTGTCAGCTCCAGCTCTGAGAAATATTTATTTTGAGGCATATTTCTTTGAACTTTGGTTCCGTGCTTATATAGTTAGATTGTTCTCAGAGCTTGATGTTCTTTGTGATAAAATTAATTTCTGAAGCATTTTTTTAAAGCCAAATTGAGCTAAGTCACTGTTAATAAAGTCTTACGCTGTAAAAGTCCATTCTGACTTTGTACATCCCCAGACAGTCCCATTGCCGGCAAAACTCCACATAGCCAATAGTTACACAACTTGCATCTGACATGGCTTTGAAATTGTTCAGCTCTGGTGCATTCTTCAGGGTTGAGTGTAGAAAAGAAAGATCTATAAAAAGCACTTGTGGTCAGATGGGAAAAGAAAGTTTGGTTTCTCTCTTCCTCCTCCCCCACCCCAAATCTGTGGAACTCACGTAAAACAAAAAACTGTTACGAGCCAGAGCCACGTATCTCTACATCTTTTCTAATGCCTCACCTAGGAACAAAGCTGTAAGCCCAGCATGATGATAATTAGAATTTACAGCATATTTAATTTCTGCATTAGAAATCATGCTAATCATGGTTGCTCAAGGCTGTGTAGTGCAGAACAATGGCGGGAGAAATGTGCTTTATAAAGAGAGCCTTGGACTGGATTGTAGTTGGACACAGAAACCTTAAAGGGAAAAGAATCTAGAACATTCAAAGCTGGATTAGTAAAGATGCATGTTAACATCTTCGTTTTTTACTCACTAGCCCCATCAGAACAATGCTATTCAGGCACTCCAGCAGTCCCTCACAGGGGCCTTTGACGCCTCCTGCAGCCCTTAGTCAGGTGAGTAAGCCTCACTCAGTGCACCAGTGACCTTTAAAAGTGGATAACCCCAGTCTCAGGAAACTATTTGACTCACCTGAACCTAAACTACAGCCATGGGAAGGCCTTAGGGGTGACTCTCCCTCCTGCTATCTTTATCCCTCCATCTTTGGCTTGTGAGACTTAGGGATGAACCTGGTGCTGGGGAGATGGCTCATTTGATAAAGACTTTCCCACACAAGCAGAAGCGCCAGCTTCCGGAACTCCAGCACCAACATAAAAGCCGGGCAACCTGCCTGCAATGCAGGCATTAGCAAGGCAGACAGGGCCTGGGGCAAGCTCTGCTTAGGTAGACAACCCTAATTGGTAAGCTCTGGGTTCAGGGAGAGATTGTACCTCAGTAGACTAAGAGGAGGTTGCTTGATGTCAGCTCTTGGCCTCCACTCACATGCACACACGGACAAGGCTCCTCGATTGGTGGACATAAACCTGTGGCCCACCTTCACCTTTGCAAGCCCAGAGCTACACATGCCTTTTCTGAGATGAACTGGGTGAGCAGCAGTGGGGACCACAGGAGGGAGGTTTTAAACTAGAGCTTTAAGAAGCTAGTTATTATGACCAGAGAGAAAAGATTACATAAGAACATACATGGAAAACTTACATTTGAGAGAGTCCGACAGGTTCTTACTATGTTTTGCTTTCCTTCAGCCTGCCCTGAAATGTCAGGTTTTTTTCTCATGTCAGAGGCCGCCAGTGCATTTGTTTTGACTGGAAGGTGATGAGCTGTTTGCATACGTCACTCCCATCCTTTTTGAGTCTGCAGGAGCCTTTTCCGGCTTGATACAATTTGGACTGTTATTAATTTTATCTCTTATTTAAAAACTTCATCTTTCTTTGAATGTGAATGTGTTCATTTCCCCTAATGCCTATTCTGTCAACTCTAATTGCTGTTTCTTCAATCCAGGGTCATCTTCATTAGGCTAATTACCACAGCAGCCTCTTTCCTAAGTGTACCAATAGCACGAAGATGACTTATTTCCATTTCTGTCATGTAATAAGAGGCAGAAGGGGGAGTCACACAAGAAGACTGGAGAACACTGGTTTTCTTGAATGAACCACTCAGGAGAGATTCATTTCCAACCTCATACCTAGGTACCAGACTTGGATGTGAAGGCTAAAGGTGACACACGCAACCAAGCAGGTATTACCCGAGGCACTCAGCAGCAGAGAGAGTCACATCCTCATGGGAAGTCAGAGCTAAGACAAATACACACTTCAATTCTAACAAGAACAGGATCCATGTGGCCTGAGAAGGCCTGCATGGAGAGCAAGGTGGCACTTGGAGGGAGTGGGGACCAGGTTCAAATGAAAGCAAAGCAAGTGGCAACTTTGTTATGACAAGTGTTCCTGGCCCCCCTATGTTGGTTATTTTTCTCCATAGATTTTTGACATGATATCTGATGGAGACAACTAAAGGGAAGGCTCTCTTTGCTCACAGTTTGTGGGGGTATGGTTAGTCTATCACGTCACAGAAGACATAGTAGAGTTTGTGGCTGGAGAATCCTGCCACTGGGACTCCTTGTTACATAGTCAGCACCAGGAAGCAGAAGGCTTAGGCCAGAAGCTGAAAGGATATAACTCTTAAGGAGCAGGACCTAAGAACCCATTTCGTCTAGCCTAAAGGTCCCATCAGCAGTGTTACCAGGTCAAGTGTTCAAACTCCTGAACCCAGAGGGAACATTTCACATGCATAGCCTGATAGTAACAAATTCCTGGTGTGTGACATGCACTGTGCACATATGTACTAACTGAATTTCCCTAAATTAAAAGTCCATTGTAAGTCTTCTATAAACATGAGGGAAATATTTAGTTACTATTTATTCTCTCTTCATAGAATGGTTTGGGTTGCCAGTAATACTTAATAAAGGCAAGCAGAGCTGCCCTTTACCACTAAGGAGCACTAAGCATTATAAACATCACTGCATCAATTCTGTTAGTTGATCCTTAAAATAAAAGCTCCCTGACATCAGCCCAGCAGAGGAGACACTGCATAGTTTCCCCAGTTGAGAGATCCAGTGACATGGCTGTGTTTGATGTTCCCCCGAAGTCAGAGGTGAGGCCTGTCATGGGGCCTGGTAATCTTGCTTCTGCCCAGTCATTGCCAAAGGTGTTTATTTCTATCTGGAGATAAGACAGGTGTGCTGGTTTGTAGAAAAAAGATCTTTCAGATGTGAAGCCAGTACAAAGGGAGGTAGACCAGAAGTCCAGAGTCTTGGCTCCTACCATTCCTTCCCCATTGTTTCCCTCCTTCTCTCTTTCTTTCTCCTCACACTTGGATTCATCACCCAACTGTACTGGTGCTTCTGGGTCATTAGTCATTGAAGAATTGTTCACCTGGGAAGGAGTGTGTGTGTGTGTGTGTGTATGTGTGTAATTTACAATGTAACTTTCATGTACTCTGTTTCATTCAATTCAAAGTAGTAGAACTCTGGAGTAAAGATGTCATGGGTATCTCAGATCATGGGATGAGAGTGGCAACACCTTGTTTTATTCCAGTTCTCAGCAAGTGTGTGCCTGAGCTGTGGTCTCTGACCCAAATTCAAAGCACCTTCACCAGGAGATGTGCTCTACTCCTCTGGTTTACTCAGGTTGGAGCTCTGAATTATTTCTTGGAAGCTGCGGTACATAGTATGTTTCCTGATCACTGTGGGCCAGGTGCATATTTATGGGCAGTCCTATGTCCTTGGTTATTCTTACAGCATTATTTCTTGAAAAACGTTTTTCAGGTTCCCCACAATCTATTTATAGATGAACTTTTAGAACACAAAGCTTCTGTAATTGGGAACAGTCTATGTTCTATTTTAGTCTATGCCATTTTTATTGTTACTTCCTTGAGATAGATAGTATTGCTAGTACTTGATGCGTTCAAATATTACCTGACAGGATAACTTTAAAAACACACTTGAGCTTGGTATGGCAGCTCACGCCTTTATTCCCTTGTTGGGAGGAAGGATCAGGCAGATCCCTGCAAGTTTGAGGTCAGCCTGAACTATGTAAGGAGACCTTACCTCAAAACCCAAACCAATCAACCAAACAAACAAAAAAACAAAACTATATTTTTAGCAGCTTTCTTTCCTTCTTTTATCACATATAGGGAGCCTCCCCCGCCTTCACTAAAGGCAGATTAGTGGGGACATTTTTTTCTTTTATTAGGAATTTTCTGTACAAAATAAAATCTCCTTGTACTTGAATTTTAAGTGAAATGTACTTATCTTTACAGTTTATAGTATATCCCACGTCACACTGTTTACAGGAGAGACCACTGTGGGCGGGCAGCTACTTACTTCAACTGGAGAATCAGATGAAAAGCTCCCCACAGAGAAGATGATAAATTACTTCACTTCCTCTGCTCTTACACATTTTGTACCTATCTTGGTCCTCTGTCAGACTTCCCAGTGTTACTGCCGATCCTTAAATTCTATGGGGTCTTCCTGTAACTATGGAGTTATGTCTCAGTGACTCTTTCTTATTTTTGTCTTGTTTTGTTGAGATATGGTGTCATGGAGCTCAGGCTAGCTTCAGGCTTACTCTGTGTCTGGGGTAACCTTGGATGCCTGACCTCCTTGCCCTACCTCCCAAGTGTTAGGATTACAGATGTGTGCCACCCCACACGCTTTATGTGGTTCTAGGGTTTGAACCAAGGGCTGATTGTATGCTAGCCTACGACTCTACTAACTGAGCTACATCCCCAGCCCTTCTTCTTTTTTGATATTTAGAACTTAAGGCTTTGATGAACAGGCTTGTGTACAAGACCACACACAGTGAACCACTGGAATGTACTTATCTAGCCATGGTGGAAGTCTGTTCTGCTGCTTAGGACTTTGCATCCTTGTCTGAAGTTATGTGTGCCCTGGAGCCTATGGAGATACTTTGCCAGGCAGAGCCTGTGAATGTGGAAAGCCTCACTCCTGGTTAAGCCCCAAGACTGGCAAGGTGAAGACCCAGTCATCCAGAACACATTTTTCTTCTTTTGAGCTATGGACAGTACACTCTCACCTATTGGCTCATTTCTTCATCTCACCCCCATCCCTCGAGACAGGGTTTCTCTGTGTAGCCTTGGCTATCCTGGAACTCACTCTGTAGACAAGGCTGGTCTTAAACTCACTGAGCTTCACTTGACTCTGCCTCCTAAGTTCTGGGATTAAAGTCAAGCCCACCACTGCCCGGCCATTTCCTCACTTATAACCATGGAAATTTAGCTGTTCTGAGTTCCTTTGCTTAAGCTTTCATTTTAATAATTTTTGTTTTGTTTTGGACAGAATGTCATGTAGCTCAGGCTGGCCTTGAAGCTACTACATAGCCAGGGATGTCTTTGAACTCCTGACCTCCTTAGATTACAGACCCTTGTGAGGTGTTTTGTTTTGACTATTCAATTTAATGCTTGCCAGCAATCTTATAATTATTTTTACTTCAATTCTCTAAAGTAATAATACACAATGAAACAATTCAGAATTATGATGATGATGATGGTATGTGTGTATGTGTGTTTACATGAGTGTGTTTAATAGTTTGAATGTAGATGCCAGAGGGTAACTTTATGCTTGGAGTTGGTACAGAATTCAGACTGCCCAGGCTTGCCCAGCAAGCCTCTTTACACACTGAGCCATCCCTGTAGGCTCTAGCTTTTTTTTTTTTAAAGGAAAGTTTTCATTTTAGGGGATAGAAATGGAGGAACAGAGACCTTTAATTTTCAAAGTATTGAATGTGAGTTCATAAAAGATGAGAAAGCCAGGATTGCAGTTTGTTCCTGGCTAATATGCCTTTGAGCGCAAAATCTGTCCTTGTTCCTTAATGTGTCAAACAATTTATTCAAGACCCTGATGAATAGCAAAAATATATTTATAAATCAGGGGAGTTTTAAAGGCTTTGAAATTAAATATTTAATTAGTGTGATGATGTTTAAATATGGTAATGCTCTCTGCAGTGCTCTGAGGACAGAAGGAAAGGATACAGGATTCTGTTTCTTGCTCAGATGCACATGAAAGGGTTGTGACTCCATACTTGCACTGGCCACACTCAACAAAAATAAATAGATCTATGCATCAAATGACACAAATAACCAGCAGGTTCTATTATTAGGACACACAAATGCTCTTTAAGAGCAACTGACCTGAAAACACTGGCCATTGTCTTCACTGGTGACAGAAGTTCAAGCTTGACTTCTTAGGACATATGTGGGAGAATCTGTAAGGGACAAGGAACCCCTTCCTTCTGTCTTCAGAGGAAACAGGGAGACTGCTTAGATCTGGCCAGTTCCCTGCAACTTCATATTTTGTCTCTGAAGTCGAGCAAGTGGACACATCCTGGTATTCCAGGCATAGAGTCATTTTGAAGAGAAACTAGATTTAATGGTTAAGATTTCAAAAAGGCTTTTAATTATTTAATATAATGACACACAGTGATGCTTTACATGATGACTTTTGCATGTATGCATTTCGATCATATATATCCCCCATTATTCTCTCTTGTCTCGTTCATTTTTTGTGAACGAATTCGTTCAAGTAGAGTTACTCGCAAACATACAGGCAAGCAGATATTCACAGTTGCACAGGCCACTTGGAAGCTACACCGCTGAAGAAAACAGTCTCTTCCCTCCTCCGGCAACTGCCTATCAGTCCCCAGAGAGCCTTATGAACCAGCATGCCCCCAGCAACTGCTAGCTTTCGTGATTAGTTTTAAGAAGCTGTTTTGCCACTTTAGTTATTCAACTGGGACTGACACTTACACTACAGGTTTGGTAGTCAGGCCTGGTAGGGAGAGGGCTCACTGAGTAACGTGTTTACTGTGCAGTCATGAGGACCTAAGTCTAGATTGTCAGCACCCATGTAAAACCCAGGCATAATTACAGGGAGTTATAACCCTGGGGCCTGTAGGGAGAGAGGCAGATGGATCCCAGGGCTTGCTGGACAGCTAGTCAGGCCTAAACAACACACTCCAAGTTCAGTGAGAGACTTTGTCTCAAAAAATGAGGTGGAGAGAGGTACAGAAAGACACCTGACAATGGCCTCGGGTCTGCCCATGTACACACATAGGTGAGCATCCCTATATCTACACGCATGCGTGCATGCATGCACACACATGTACATACTCATGCACCATATGCACATGCATACACACCAACAACATAGTCCCTGCTGAGGACAAGATTATAAATGGGCCTGGATCATCTTGTAACAAATGGTTCCTTCCCCTGAGATTGTACAGCACCTGGCTGGTAAAATTCTTAAAGTCAGGCGCTTGATTTTAACTGTGACGTCAGCTCTGTTTTCAGAAGCGTTTTGATGATTGTACTGTGTTGTGGGAAAGACAGCCTTCCTGACAGAGGATATCAACACAGCCGATTTCTTCCAGGCCTGGCTCTGAGTTGTTGGAGAGGATTAGTATAAGATTAGATTAAGGAACCATTCTGTTTATTAACAGTCCCCACCCCCCAAGGGCTTTGCAATTGATTGTTTCCAACAGTGTTTATCTTTTTGTGACAAAGACTGTAAGAACAAAAACTAATTGCCTCAATTTTTGGAAAGAAAGATGGCTGGTGGTACATCTCAGGTTGAATCGGCTCAGGCCTGTGTGGTGTTCTCGGTGCACTCAATTCCAGGGGTTTGCTGCGTGTCATTGGCTCCTGTGGGGCATGCTGCATGTCATTGGCTCCCGAGTGCCAAGTGTGCAGAGCTTTTTGTAGCTGCGTCTGCAGTCACGCCTCCTCGGTAGCCCTATTGAGCTATGTTAGGGGTATTTACACCAAGGCAATTGGCACAGTCTATAAATCCTCTTCAGTGCACCCCAAGAACCAATGCAGTGTTAAAACATTTACCAACCCACCAGTGCTTCAAAAGCATAAGGTGATAAATCTGTGGCTTCGAGATCTTAAATGCTGTCTGCCCAGGTGCCATCACAAAGGAAATCAATGCCTTGTGCTCTTTGAGAAATCACATTTTCAAACCAGACTACCTTCACCCAAGCATTTATCAAACTTATCTTCCCCACACACTTGAAAATAAACAGGAGAATTTTAGCCTGAGTTAGAATAAATATGTCTCTGGCTATATTTCAAAACATCTGTTTGATTTAATGGCTCTTTCTGGGGACAGGTCTGTCTGCAGCCTGAGAGAGCAAGGCACAGTTATCAAGGTTGTTTCCTCACGCTGCTTCTTGCCTGGTATCCTGAGACGCTGAATACCAATGGCTGACAAGAGGCTTGCACGGCCCCTTTGCTTGTTTGTTTTATTTTTAAGCTAATACTTATCCTTTGGAAAATTACTTAAAGATGGCTCAGGTAAGAAAGCAAATGTTTTACTTCAGTATCTGTTGAGTCTCTGTAAAATAATATAATATATTCTGAGGCTTACTGTTTAATAGGGTTGGGTCTTTTCTTTGAATTTTTTAAAGTCATATTTGGATAAAATATACAGAACAAAAAATAAAGGTTTTTTTTTCACATAGAAGAATAGGAAGGAGTCCTGTAGGTGAGAAAATGTCACTTTAAATGTACTTTGAGAGTTGATTTGTAGAATTATTTCAAGTGAGAATATCATTTCCATCAAATCTGCTTCTGGAGTGATGTACAGGATGGGAAATTGCTAAGAAATACCATCTACTTATTGATATCATTCTTTGGCAATTATTTTCAGTCAACGTGTAACTTAGCCAAAGTTAGGTTCTGGTATTCAGATACACTTGCTATCAAGACTTCCTCCCCACCCCCTCTCCTAGCATACTTGGGATTCTCTAACCCTCTGGGATGGGAGGGATATAATCTTTGGCTTTTTCCGTCTGTGTCTGCGGTTCCCCTTTCTGTGAGAGGTACCTCAGCGCTCGGGGATAGCATATGTTCCTTTCGTGAGACTATATTTGGTGGGAATGATTGGAACTTTCTTATGCAGTGTACTGCACAGTCTGGGTGTGATCTTGCTTTCCTGGGGCTAGCCTGTTTCCTTTTTAACCCCTGAGTCAAAACCAGAATCAGACACATCAATTTTTTAAAATATGATTTCTATGTGTCCACTTGCAAGAGGCTTTTCTTTCTTTCTTTTTTTATGAATACTAAGAGAACATCTATCATCTAACTGACCTTAAAACTTCCATTTCTTATTGGCAGAAATCCAACTAATAGAGTCCGTTACCCATGGCTGTGCATTGCATCTGTGTCAGGCCTGTAGGAGTCCGAATTGTTGAAGTCTTTTTTTTTTTTTGAGACATGGAATGGAGGGCCTCTTTAACTTGTCCTCACAGCAGCTGTAGAATCTAAACTGATCTCCAAAGAGGCCTCATGTCAGAGCACACCTCCCAACTGTTCTGAAAAAATTTTAAGAAATAGATAAAGTAAATGGAAACCATCCAGAACAACACACAGAATAAAAAGAAATACTGGGAGAGTCCTGGCCTAAGTCACCTTGGTCTTGGGATGCCCAGTCATCAGAATGGTGGTGCCAGCCTTCCTTCTTCCTGTGCTGGGGTTTATCCAGAGGACCCCAGATGTGCCAAATAATGATGAATGGCCCGGATTTTACACAGCCCCAGCCCCACCTTGCCAGCTGAGAGCCAGCTTCTCCAGGCAGAATGTTTTACACTATTTTTAGGCCTGAACTTCTTTAGACTGGAATTAAACCAGGTAGGAAGGAAGTTTTGAGGCACGAGTGCCAGAGCTGTGGTGTTCCTGAGCAAATTTAATTATAACTTTAAAACTGAACTTAGGGTTTTGGGGATGTAGCTCAGTTGGCAGAGTGTGCTTGTTGAACATGCAGAAGGCTCTGGGCTCTATCCCCAAGACTGAGTTAACTAGACATGGTGGCCCATACCTGTCATTCCCTTAGGAGATAGAGTCAGGTGGATCAGAAAAGTAAGACTGTTCTTAACTATATAGTGACTATTTGGGCTCCGTGAGCCCCTACATCCCTTCTCCACCAAATAAAGAACAAGTTAAACCTAAGGACCAAAAATGATCATCCCTTTTTTTTTTCCTGGTGAGTCACAAAGGTTTAATGTCAGGACAAGTGGCAGGAGACCAGGAGAGCTGGCACAGAGGCCTGTTCTGTAAGTGTTGACCTCTAGGTGATAGTTCAGCAAATCTCAACTCCCAGATTTCCTGTGTGATTTTTAAAAATAGTAACCCTTGAACCATCTGAAAGAGCCCAGTTGCAGAACAGGATCCTCCTTGCTGGTGCAGGAAGAAGTATCCAAGACCACGGGGAGGAAAGAGTCCTGTGGAAAGCTTATGCATTCCTAGTTCTGGACTTGATCATTTCTTGAGGTTGTTCTTGTCCTGAGCCATAAAAACACCTTTAATGTCAAATGACTGCAGCTCTATAGAATGCATCCTTTGACTCCAGCAGAAATCAGATGAGATTCAAGAAAATACATGACTCGTTGATGAGAGAGTAGATCTTAAATGTTTGTACCATGAAAACAAATGGTAAGTGTGCGAGTTGATTATAGCTTAGCTTGATGCAACTATCTCCCATGGAATTCATGTAACGGAATGTTATTGAGAATATATGCATTATTTACCCATTGTCCTTTAAAGAAACTGGCAAGGGGGAGGAGAATGTAGGATCTAGGATCTCCTCAAATATAGAGTTAACAAGGAAAATCAGAAATGACTTCAGTACAATGATCATGGATAAGATGATCTAATAACACAGATAGATATTACAATGCTTGGTAAGGAAAGGTGATTGAAGAAGACGCCGGCGGTCGTGGCACATTAGAGCACATATGGTATGAGTCAATCTATATAAAATTCACATAAAGGCAGAAAGTATTGCCTACTTTTTGGTCTTCTCCATCCAAGGAAATAGATCTGGCCCCTGCCGTTTACAGCACATTAATGCTGTCTGATGCTTTGCCTGGGAGAAAGGTGGTACCATCTGATTTTAATTGTGTACCCAAGCGAGCACAACTCAACCTGTTTCAGGTAGGCCAACAGAACAGGGGAGTCACAGGGAAACAGTTCATCTTGTTAAAATGATTTTTCAGCTGGGAAAGTGGCTCGGTGAGTCCTGTGCTTCTGCATAAAGCTGGCCAGGTTCACCAAGAGGCCCTAGTTCAAGAAAAAAATAAGGTGGCAATTTATCAAAAACAAAACAAATAAACAAACAAAAAACAAAAGAAAACCCTAAAACCCAAAACTCAAAAAACCACTCTCAACCAAAAAACCTAACCAACCAACACTGGCCTCTGGCCTACACACACACACACACACACACACACACACACACACACACACACACCAGTAATGATTTTGTCCCCTGTGCATTTCTTGTGTTATTCATGAAATCTAGAAAGAGAACCAGCATTTTTCCTTTAGAAGATTTTTTTTTCTCTAGAGGAAAGGAAGTATTTGTTGATTGAGTATCAAAAGGTACTATTTATGCGCCATCTCTTATTCTGAGCCAAAAAGTGCTATTTTTTTTTCCAAAATTGGAGTCCCTCGGTGGTAATGTCAGGGTAACATTTGTTAATATGCTGAAAAGCTCTTTTGTTTTTGTGACGATGGTGCTGTTTTGTTTAAATTAGAAAACAGCCATGCAGAGTTGGTTATTTTATTATATCATTTTTCATGTTTCCCTGAGGAAGCAATAGTTACGTCATCTCTCTCCCATTTTAGATTCTTAGAGAAAAGCTTTGCCTTCGATGACCAGGAAGTTCATGGGAGGAGGGGCTGTTCACGGCCTGTCACGTGGACAGGATATAGGACTATGAAGGACTTCAGAGGTAGGCTTCTGACACTCTTCCAGGGAGCTTATGCATAAAGTTGTACTTTGTACTAAAGATATGGGCTTAATAAACTCCATGGCAGTCTGGCAGACTCTGTGTGAACACTGCAGGTCGAAAGGCTTGGGCAGAGCGCAGAGCTTGATGGGTTTATTTCTAAGAATGAGTCAAGTGGTTTGGGTGGGGAGATGACCTCTGTGCTCCGGAAAAGCAAAGTACTGGCATTTTCACTTCAGCTGTCCTGGATGAGACCCTTGACTTCTGGCTTCCTGTTGGACTATAGTGTGGCCCTGGCATTGGGATTCTCCTTTTCAAAGCATGTCCTGTGTGTTAGCAACGCCTGCTCCTCCTAGGAGGCGTCACAAATGCAGTGGCCCAGGCCGTGCTGGGGAACTGTAATTCAGAACTTAATTTCAGCAAGAGCCCTGGGTCTGCACTCTGTCGCCAGGGAAGACTCCTTCCAGCTCCTTTAAGTTGTCAGGTGTAAATGCATAAAAAAGGAAGTGATTTAATTGTCTAGCTGTACAGCTAATTGATCCAGAGATTGGAACCATTGGATAGTGTCTCAAAATGGCCTTCATTGATTTGGAAAAAAACCTCACTGCCTCATATCTGGAAAGGCAGTATTGCTGAATATAGTGGGGACCACCTGGAAGCTGGGCATATTTCTCCCATCTCTAGCTTCCTGATGAAAGTTCAGAGGAATCTTTATGGCCTCCCAAAGTTAGTTTTACTGTCTGAAAGTCATTTCCATTTTTAAAAGATGCTGAGCAGGTGAGAGAACTTTTGTATTCACCAATAAATATGAGTCAAACCAGAGACTATTGGGTTACAAGGAGTAGGTTCCAATAATCCAACACACCCATACCTGACAGCAACTCTGTTAAGAAGTAATTTGGGAATTGAAAAAAAAAACAACCCAAAGAATAGATAGTTCCAAAGTATCCTCAGACAGTGGAAAATTGATGGCAGATTCTACTGGAGGAAAGAAAGACTGGTTAGGTTTGGTTTGGGAACAAACAGGATGATCTTGGTTCTGGGGTTCTGACTTTAGGTCTGTAAGGGTATTCGTCAGAACTGTGCTGGACACAGTTGGGGATCACAAGGTGGGAAGGCCTAAGACCATCTCTTAGAGGACTTTAAGGCACTTCTCTAGGCTCTCTTGACAGGCAATGTTCACATGTTTTCCATCTCCCAACAAGGACCATGGCTGCCCAACACCTATCACTTCTTGTTTTGACAAGAGTTTAGCCCAAAGAGATGATCCATTTGGGTTGTCACAAAAGGAAATAGTTTAAAGTTCATACATTTTTATTCTATTATGATTCTATCATATCCTTTCCAATCGTATAATAACTTACCTGTCCATGTATGATGTAGAAAGGACAAAACTTTGGGCATCTCTGAGTGGCTCTATACCTCTCTTCTGGAACAACTCCATCAACCTTATTACACAGACCCTGATTGTGGGGAGGCCAAGCATCACTACTTTGAGGCCTTTAGGTGGTTCCCTTGCTATTTCAAGGGAACATCAAATTTAAGTCACAACAAATCTCAACACAAATATTGTGCTCACTGAGGTTTAAATAAATTCCTACAATTAAGGGTTGTCTTAGGGTTACTATTCTTGCAATTGAACACCATGACCAAAGCAACTTGGGGAGGAAAGGGTTTATTAGGCTTACACTTCCACATCACTGTTTATCATCTGAAGCAGTCAGCACAGAAACTCAAACAGGGCAGGAACCCGGAGGCAGGAGCTGATGCAGAGACCATGGAGGAGTACTGCTTACGCTCAGCCTGCTTTCTTATAGAACTCGGGACCACCAGCCCAGGGATGGCCACACCCATAATGGACCTGGCCCTCCCTCATTGATGACTAATTAAGAAAATGCATTATAGGCTTCCTTACAGGACAATCTTATGGATGTATTTTCTCAACTGAGGCTCCCTATCTCCAGTGACTACACTTGTATCAACCACATTGACATAAAACTAGCCAGCACAAGGGTCTAGGCAGATGGCTCAGTGTATGAAGTACTTGTGCAAGCATGAGAACCTGAGTTTAGACCATAAGGACTCATGAAAGAGAAATCAGGCATGGCTTTGCATGTCCATAATATCAGCACTAAGGCAAAGACAAGCAGATCCCTGTGACTCAAGGCCAGCCAGTCTAGGGATGAGCTCCAGGTTCAGTGACCAACCGTAGCTCAAAAAATAAGGTGGAGAGTGATAAAGGATTATAGAGTCTGATATTAACCTCTGTGTTTTTGGACAAGCAGATATATGACAAGAATACATTACACACACAAACCATCACATACTCACTCACTCACTCACTCACTCAATCAATCAACCAGTCTTTTTTATCTAGCTGTATGAATGTATGTATGTATGTATGTATGTATGTATGTATGTATCTATCTATCTATCTATCTATCTATCTATCTGCCTATCTGCCTATCATATCTATCATCTATCTCTTTCTGCCTATCTATCATATCTATCTATCTATCTATCTATCTATCTATCCATTATCTACCTACCTATCTTTACGTCCAGTGGAGACCCAGAAGGTAACTGTAGCCTTCCTTCTCAATCACTTGGGACTGTAAGAACTTTGAGAACGGACAAAACAAGCAAGAAAGCTGCAGTTTTACTTGTATAATTACATAATTATGAAGTTTCATTAAGTCCAAGTAACAGTTCTTACAACTACTCCTCAATGTACAGTGAAACCTGAGAAAAGAGACCGGTGTGTGTGTGTGCCTGTGTGTGGCAAAGGACCCTAAATGACTAAAACAGGGCGAAAACAACAAAGAGATGCAGGGAAAAAATGTTTAAAGGTGACAGAAGATTTCAGTATGATTTACAAGTGCTTTACAAATGTAAGGATGTTGTCAGCTAATAGAGTCTGAGGCAAACATCTGGAGCTGACACCAGCCGTCTGCTTGCTCTGTTAGATGAAACAGCACAGGCCGAGTCTCCCACGTATCCTCTGCACTCGCCACTAGGACCAAATGATGAATTCTTGCCTTATAGCTTTTAGAGTTGTGGTGCCTGTTTTTGCTTTTTTGTCTGTCTGTTTGTTTGTTTGTTTGTTTGTTTTTCATTCGTTTCCTTTCCTACACCTCCAGCCCCTGGCCTCAAAGATTTCAAGAGGTTAGGCACTCCTGCCCCAAAGTACCAACAATACTCCATTGCTAATTTTATAAACAAAACTTCACTCAAGCGAGACATAATCTCACAGAGTCAAGTCCTGGGCTTTCCTGCTGTCACTCTGGTGGTAGATGGACTTGCTGAGCAATTACCTTCCTCCCTGGTCCATGCTCTCCCAACACTCCAGCTACTAGACTTCTCTCCACTAGTATAGTTTTCTCTACTAGATGTGAACCTGTAGGGAACGGAATGTAAATGTCACCCTTCTGAAATTAGCCGTGGGACAGTTCAGCAGTGAGCACAGCAAGAATGCTTCCTTTCAGAGGAAACCGTTTTACTTTGTGAGTCCAAGCAGACCTTTTTTTAAAAAAAATTTTTTTATTTTTATGTTCATTGGTGATTTGACTGCATGTATATCTGTGTGAGGGTGTTGGATCCCCTAGGATAGGAGTTACAGAGAGTTGTGAATGCCATGTGGGTGCTGGGTACTGAACCTGGAACCTCTGGAAGAGCAGCCAGTGCTCTTAACCACTGAGTCATTTCTCTAGCCTCTGCAAACCTGGTTTTTTGTTTGTTTGTTTGTTTTGTTTTGTTTTGACCAACTATGGCTCTTCTGGTTGTTAGGTAATGTTTACAAAATGAAATGGTAAATCCTTTCATAAATATTAACCAAAGAGAGAGAGAGAGAGAGAGAGAGAGAGAGAGAGAGAGAGAGAAAAGGACAGAAAAAAACTGTTCCATACTTGTAAGTATTCTTAGAGAAAGAGGCCATAGTCAAGTAGATGCCAGTGCAAAATGTAAAATACACAGAAAGTACCTAAAAACTAGAGCTAAAGAATGCCAAATCTCTCTGAACTCCCATGTGCAGCCTCATTTCTGTTCCTGAGATGCTCAGCCCGTGACTACTGCTTGATCCGGCTATTTGAAGGTTTTCGCATATCTATGCTCTAAGCCTTAGAGTCTTAGAGACAATATGATATCTCCTGACTTCTAGTTTAAAAACCTCTAGCTGCTTAAAAGCCACACTAAACAAAGTCAATGTTAGTGCCTGGCCACCTGTGGGTGGGTATGCAGTGGACCTTCCTTCATGGACCACCATCACACTGCTGGTTGTATATTTGTGTGTGCATGTGCATTTGTGTGTCTGAATTGTCTTGACCTTAGACCCCAGTTCTAGGAGTTCAGAAAAAGCAATGCCTCTGCTTCAGCATCCCATTCTCGTACAGGTTACAGGGTCATTTACACACAACACAGTAGATGTTGTCACTTAACTCGCCAACAGAACCTCCCCTTTATAGAACACTGTATTTCTTTCAGGATGGTCTATATGTTGGTCTATATGTTAATGATCTCTAAATAGTCAGCTGAGATAGTAAGTAGTTCTAATTGAGTTCCAACACTAAGAACAAGGGTGGAGGGGTGGGTGGTGGGTGGGGTGAGGATATGATTGCCATCCTCCAGACTAGAAGTCTCTCATTCACCACGCTGGGTGAATTCTCAGTGATGATATGATTGAGGAAGTCCAGTTACATCTCCTGCAGGGTTCTGTGCTTTTGGAAGGCTAGTAGATGATTTGCTGATAGCTGATTGCATTGATTATCCAAGTTGAAGGGCTCTCTGTAAAACCTGCTTTTGGAAATCTGGTCTATGTGCAGAATTGCGTAATACATTTTGGTTCTCAGGTTTTGGTGCCAGATAGAGGAAGTCCAGGGGAGGCCAAAGTGTTTATACGTAGCAGAAGACACCCATTCTCTACAGTAAAGCTGGGATCCAAGGAGAAAGAGCACTGGACACTGAACAGTACTTCATAGTTTATAGACGACATTCATGGCTGTGATTTCATCTACCCTCTTCATAGTTCAGATCAGGCCAATGGGGCCTGAGCACTTTAAGCTGAAGCAGCCTGGATCACTCGGCTGATTAAGTGGCAGGGCCAAGTAAAGGACTGAATCCTCTGTTCCATGGATATTCTCTCTGATTGTGTTTTGTTTCTCCTGTTTGTCCATATAATTTCTCTATCAGTTACTTTTACATTGTTTTCTAAGGTGTATCTTTTTTATTTTTAATTGTGTGTGTGTGTATGCATGAGTTACACACCATTGTGAGCCATCTGATATAGGTGCTGGGAACCACTGAGCCATCTCTCCAGCCCCCACTTCTGCATCGTTGAAGTCATACCTAGATAAAACATTAAGTTTAGGTGAGAAAAACTGTATTTAGGCTCACAGCTTCAGAGGGGCTCAGCCGGCCATACTGGGCAGGGCTCAGTGGAGTTCTGTCAGTGGGAGTGTGTGCTAGAGGCTGTTTATATCATGGTGGAAGGGAAGCAAGGCAGGGCAGGAACCAGGATTGGACTTGAACTTTAAAAGGCTGCCCCACTGACCTACTCCCTCTGGCCTAACCTAAACAACTCACTCACTTGGGGAACCCGCCTGGGGCCCCTCAGCTCTGGCCTTAACAGCATTGTTGTAGAATCCCAAGCAATTGTTTTTCTCTTTACAAATCAGAAAACCCTCACCACTTTAGCTAAGCAACACCTTTTACCTCCTGGTCCCCATACCCCGGGATTCGTTTTACTCTTTACACTTTTCTTAGCCCAACTTTGAAGGCATGTCACAGGAAAAGAGAAAGGGGCAAAAAGTAGAGAATCAGGCAAGAAATGTCTGAGGTTTTTTTTTTTTTTTTTTTTTGAGGCAGGGTTTCTTTGTGTAGACCTGGATGTTCTGGATCTTGCTTTGTAGACCAGGCTGGCTTGGAACTTACGTAGATCCGTCTGCCTCTCTCCAGCCCACTGGTCAGCTTCTACGCCTTCCGAGTGTCTGGACACAGCCTTAACCTGTGATTTGCATTTACTTGACTGTGATGCAACTTGTGGCTATATATTCCTTCGAGTTCCCCTAGAATGTCCACAGGAGCAGAGTCCCAGAGATCTTAAGGAGTATGCTGGGTTTTGTGTTAGTGGCACAGTTCCTGGACAGGTGGGTGGAGCCTCTTCTGCAATACAAGGTTGGGGGGGAGGGGCGGGGGGAGGGGCGGGGGTTTCCAGGGGTTGCGGGGGGGGGGGGAGGGGGGCTGCCTGCGGTTGTCCGCGGGGACTGCCGGGGCTTCCAAGGCAGTTTCTGTCACCATTCTTCCCTCTTGTTTCTTAAACTAGTCGATGAGAAGGCCCAACTTCAACTTGTGCCTGGCTGCTAGCTTATTTGTAAACTGCAGGTTAAAAAAGTAATATGTATAAAATCCAGACCAGACAATTGCTCATTTCATGCCCAGAGGGGTAAAAGGGAAGCAGCTGATTTCCTGACTAGCTGAATGAAGTGTGAATTTTAGTTTCTGTCCTCTTAGGAAATCGCATGTGAATAGAGTGCTTGTATAAGCAGGCTTTTCTTCTTTATCAATGGTTGAAAATTTGTGAAAAAAGAAGAGAAGTCTGTTTATTTTAGAAAACCAAGATTCGTTGTGTGTGTGTGTGTGTGTGAGAGAGAGAGAGAGAGAGAGAGAGAGAGAGAGAGAGAGAGAGAGAG
>NW_021621003.1:3280790-3285461 GCF_004785775.1 Grammomys surdaster | reverse complement strand
GAGAGAGAGAGAGAGAGAGAGAGAGAGAGAGAGAGAGAGAGAGAGAGGGCGCAGAAATAGGCATTTTGGAGTCCTTTGGTGGTCCCCAGTCCTGAAATTCTATTTCCACTCTCTCTGCCCAAAGTTGTTGGGTTGCCGTAGCAACGTGACTCCTCCCCCACAACCGTGTAAGATTAACTGGATACAGATTTAGCAGCAAGTCAGGCCGAACAAGTCAAAATCCAAATATAGGACCCTGATCGCAGAAAGTGGGAGGCCGGTGGCTCAGGCCTGCGCACACCTCCCTTGGGCTGCGTGTGCGGCGCCAGACCTTTTGCCTGGATGACTTAGGTGGCCTTGCAAACTGCAGATGGGTCTGGATGAGGAGGGGTGTTGGATGCGTGTACGGAAGAATATTTAACCCTGAAATCCGTGAAATCGCTGATGCACTGTCTGTGAGACGGAGCATTTGACAAGCCATCACAGAGGTGCCATTGGGTGAATGGTACAGGGATAAAGGTGCCCAGCCACCGAAGCTTCCTTCCCCTGACGTCATCAGTGACACCGGGATAGTTGTGACAACAGTTGTTCATGCTGACTGAATGCTTGCTGCATCTAGACAGGCTTCTTCCTACTCTGTAGCTCATTTCATTCCCACAACCCTTTGAGTTACCTAGTGTTGTTTTACAGATATGGAAACTGAGCCACGGAGAACTTAATAAGCTTCCTTGAGGTCCTGTAGCTGGCAAGTGGCTGAGCTGGGATATGAGCTGTTGCACTGTCTCCTGAATCTGGGCTCTTAATTGGCACTCCACTGCCTGTAACCGCTAGGCTGGTGCTCTTTAGGACTGATCCTTGAGTGGATTTTACAGTTAAGGCATCTGAACTGTATGTTTTAGATTTATTTTTCTTGGCTGAACATAGGACCTCACTTATTCTTGGGAATCACCCTACCACTGAACTATATCCCTAGCCCTGTAGTAAGTATGTATGTATGTATGTATGTATGTATGTTTGTATGTATGATGTGTTATCCTCAAATTACTGTCCACCTTTTTTTTTTTAAAGATGAAGTTTCTCACTGGCCCATAGCTGGTCAATTTAGACTAGACTGGCTAGCCAGCATGCCACAGGGCTCCCCCTGTCCCCACATTCCTATGCTAGGATTATAAACATGTCCCATCATGCCCAGTTCTTTTCAGATTCTGGGGAATGGACACCCTATCTTCATGCCTGTATGGCAAGCACTTTTCTTTCTCTCTAACTTCAGAAGTTTTCTTTTAGTGTGTGTATGTGTTCGTACATATGTTAATATACACATGCATATGTACATGCAGGTGCACATGTATACAAACCGAGACCAGAGACTGACATTGGGCGTGTGTGTTTCTCAGTTGCTTTCCATCTTAGTTAATGAGGCAGGAGCTCTCTCTTAACCTTGAGCTCCTGATTTGGCTTGAATGGCTGGTCAACAAGCACCAGGATTTTCCTGTCTCTAGCTCCCCTCCCTTCCCCTGCCCCAGCACTAGGGTTCAAATGTGGACCTTCATAAGTGCTGTTATACCTGTGTTAAGGATCTGAGCTTTGTCCTCATGCTCACAAAACCAGCACTTGAGCCATCTTCCCAGCTCCACGGTAATTTTTTTGTTTGGGTTTGTCTTTTGTATTTTTTGAGACAGGATTTCTCTGTGCAGCCCTGGGTCTCCTGGAACTCCCTCTGTAGACCAGCCTGGACTTGAACTCAGGGATCTGGCTGTCTCTGCCTCCCAAGTGCTGGGATTAAAGACGTGTGTCATCACATCCAGCAATAGATTTATTTTAAGAGGAGTACCATTGTAAGCCTGTGTGCAAGCACGAGGACTGGAGTTAAATCTCCAGAACACACATAAAAGCTAGCCTGGCGTATGCAGCAGAGACGAGCAAGAGACCTTCCCTCAAACAAAATGGAAGGCAAGGGCAGGCATTTAAAGCTGTCCTCTGGTTTCCACATGCTCATACTCACACACAAAATACACATGCAACATGACAACCATCGATTGCTTTCTGCCTCCACGAATCTGGCTGTTCTTGGTATCCTCTAAGTAAAGTCACATGATACTGCTTCCTTTGTGTCTTATTTCATTTCACACAGGATTCATTCATGTTGTACCATGTATAAGAATACTTTTAGGGCTAAGTAATATTCCATTGTAGATATATACCACACTGCATTTTCTTTGCCTGTTACCCACCTGTGGACACTCAGGTCGCTTCTACTGTGAGTAATGCTGTTCTGAGCATGGGTGTACAACTGTCTCCTTTAGGCCCAGTTCCCAAGTCTGTTTGTAATATACTGATAGGTGGGATTCCTGGGTCATATACCTGACTTCAAAGTCAGGTCTTCCCATTATTGAGTCAGTCAACGATCATTTTCAAAATTGCAAACTGCCTAAATATGACCGCATTTGTGTATGCGCTCAAACAACATTTCTAAATTCGTCCATGTTTAAAGGCTTGAATTAACTTCCGTTCATTACATACCCTTCTCACTATTGATACTGTTTCGTCTGCTTTTGTTTTGTTGTTGTTGTTTTGACTTTTGAGTAGAGCTGTCCCTCATAGATTTGGCCTGAGATTTTTAACTTTTCACTTTTCATACCGAGACGCTTACTAGATCTCACATCAATAACTTTTGTGCACCTTTAATCCAAAAGCTCCCTGCATTGTTAACTCTTTGCTTACCTCAGCTCTCAGCACTTGCTGTTCTTTATCCAGGGCTTCAGTACTCCTGCAAGTATGTGTAGTGTTGGAACTGTACCACTGACCTGTATGGCAGGCAACCCTGTCCTTTTCAGCTGAAACTGTCCGAGGGTGTACTGAGCTAGAGTCCCCAGTGCAATGAGCATGCCCTGCCTCCTCAGCACTGCAGAGAAAACTCAAATAATTTTAAGTAATGATTCTCATGGAGACATAAGTGGCCACTAATAAACAAGCTATTTACTGCTAGACACAGGAAGAAATACCACAGGCAATATGCCAGTGGCTTGCGCATATTCTTTTTGTTTTTGGAAAACTCTCAGCTTGGCCATCTGTTTACTCTTTCTTCTTTGAGCAGGCAGTGTGTGTATGTTTGTGCACATGCAATAAAACTCAGGCAGCAATCAATGGGTCTTCCCCCACCCTTGCCCTTTACCCAGAGCGTCTCTTTCCAGGGCAGCTGTTTTTTCTTACGTTTCTTACCTTCCCACCGTTTCTTCTATGTCTTTGCTTAGTTGTTCACAACATACATATTTGTGTCCCCTAAAATAGAAGGAAAAGAAAAGCTCCAAGAGGTTAAACTTGACGCTTCACTTTTTTTTTTTTTATTTAACTGTCTGTCTTGGAGAGTAGCCCATGTTCTACCTGAGGTCATAGGATTCCGTGAAGAAGTGTGTATTGGATGCTGGTTTTACATAGAGACCCAGAGTGTGGGATCTGATCTCCCACTCTACCACTTGGCAGCTATGCATGTTGGGCAAACACCTCTATGATCCCTGTGCCTCAGTGCCTTTCCATATAAAATAAAGGATGTGATGATGTTTGTCTCTCAGAAGTTGTAGTGAGGGATGTGGGAAGTGTCTAATGACTTTTCAGTCCTATTTAAGGAGGCTCTGTTAATGGGCATTTAGGTCATGGCTAGAATTTTGTAACTCAGCAACAAATAATGCTGATATGTAACTTCTCACATGTACATGCTTATATTTAGAATTAAAATTTTGAGGTAGAAATTCTGGCTTAAAAGAGAATATATGTGCATTTAGGTTTTGATAGATCTTGCCATTTGTCCGTTCAAAAAGGTTGTACCAATTCATAGTTTCAGCCTGTCTTGGGGTCTTTGTTGCTGTAAAGAGACACAATGACCACAGCAACTCTTATAAAATAAAGTATTTAATTCAGGCTGGCTTACAGTTTCAGAGGTCTAGTCCATTATTGTCATGGTGGGAAACATGGCAGCATCCAGGGAGACAGAGTACTACAGAAGGAGCTGAGAGTTCTACATCTTGATCTGCAGGCAGTAGAAGGAGACTGGAGACATACTTGGTGTAGCTTGAGCATAGGAGACCTCAAATCCTGTCCCCACAGTGTTGTACTTCCTCCAACAAGCCACACCTCCTAATAGCGCCACTCCCTATGGGCCAAGCATTCAAAGGCACAAGTCTATTGGCAGCAGGGGGAGGGGGTGGGAGGGAACATGCCTAATAAAACCACCACACAGCCATAGTGTATAATTCTGAATATGTGAGTGGAGTTATGGGAATACTTTAGCTTGGGTGGTCACAGAAGTGCTCTCTGTGGATGTAACATTGACATTAAATCCTAGATGATGAAAGAGAACTAACTACATAAGCTCTGGAAACACAAAAATCTGGGGTTGACCCTTACGTACTCAAAGATTAATAAGTAGGCCAGTAGCTAGTGTTGAAAAACACACCTATAAGCCCAGCATTGAGGAGCTGAGGCAGGGAGGTCACTTAAAGTTTGAGGCCTGCCTGGGCTATGTAGAGAGGTCATGTTGGGAGAGGAAGGAAGGAAATAAAATAAGAAGTAATAAAAAGCAAAAAGGAAAGGAGCAGGCTAGTGCAGCCGCAGACAGGCTATAAGTAGGCAGGTGCAGCCACAGATGGGTGATGAGGAGGCAGGTGCAGCCTCAGGTGGGCGATGAGGAGGCAGGTG
>NW_021621003.1:3266753-3280780 GCF_004785775.1 Grammomys surdaster | reverse complement strand
TGGGCAGTGAGGAGGCAGGTGCAGCCTCAGGTGGGCAGTGAGGAGGCTGGGCTCTGGTTAAGATGGGAAGGCAAAGTTTGTACAGACTACACAGGATTGTGTTTTAAGTATAATAGAAATCTGTTTGTATTGTTGCCTTTGTTTTGTTTTGAGACAGGGTCTCTCTTGGAGTCTGGGCTGTACTTGAACACGTTATATAGCTGAGGAAGACCTGCCTCTGCCTTCAAGTGATAGGATTAGGGGCATGGGACACCATGTTTAGTCCCACTAGAGGATTTAAGGTTCCCCCCACTTTTTTGAAATTATCTCTCATTTTAGAGAATAGACAGTTAGAGGCAAGGAGAGGGAGCAGGAGATGAGATGGGAGTTACTTCCTGATGGGACGGGTGGTGCCTGCTGCCTTGACTGATGGCTTAGGTACAGAGGCTGGGGGAAGGGCAGTGAGACAGAAGAGAGAGAACCCAAGGACTGTGCTGCTTTCTTGGCTCTGCTATTATTGGAGTTGTGACCTTGGACAATAATCTGTCTTATCAGGTCTTTAATGTTCTTTTCTTGTAAAATGAAGAGTCATTCCCCTGTGGTGGTATGAGTAAACAGCGGCATATATATATATATATATATATATATATATATATATATATATATATATGTGTGTGTGTGTGTGTGTGTGTGTGTGTGTGTGTGTGTGTATGTATGTATGTATGTATGTATATATGCTACATAAAGTCAGGCGATGCCATGCATTGAGCTGGGGAAGGCTGGAGATATGGGGTGAGGCCATTCTTATGTGCTTTACTACTCTGTCCTTAGTTTATGCAGCAGCATTTGCATGTAGTAGCCATTAGGTACTGTTGAATCAAATGATTGGATGAACAGAAACAAGACCCATGAGAAGCAGAATGGGATTGGGCAAATGTCAAGAGAGTGATTACACTCTACTGTACCTCCACACTTGTGCTATTTATATAATGAAGACTAAAACTTCAAAAGAATTTTAAAAAGATACTGACACAGCACCACAAGTAATGTGTCAGCAGAACTTTCTAGTGAAGTTTTTCCTCTAGGCTTCTGGCTCCCAGGACTAAGAACCAAGGTTTGACACCTGAAGCTCTTCTGTGCTCCCCAAGGCAACTCCATGACATGGTTTGGACCCTGGAACTTGTTATTCAAGAACATCTGTAAAGAGAAATGAATCCCATTTCTTAGTAGCTCATAAATGCCTTTATAATTAAACATAGAGTGAAGAAGTCATACAGCAATCTTAGGAATTAAAATAATTCGAATGCAGAAAAATAAAACTGGGATGCTTCAGTGGCACAGAAATAAAATGTCAGGACCTCAAGTTCAATTGATCTTATTCTAACAGCAATGGCTAAGTGCTCAGTCATTTATTCTGGAGTCACCAAGCAACTACTGTGTGGCAGGCACAGGCACTTGGGACACCTTGAATAAGAAAGAGAGGAAAGAAATAAATGAAAGTCAGAAAGATCCCTGTCTTCTTGGAGGAGAGGAGGAAGACAGCCAATGTCCAGCAGGAAAGCAAACCTCAGGGTTTTCGAGAGCTGATAGATGCTGACCGAAAATAAACAGGCAGACAGAAGACTGCAGCTGAAAAGTTAGAAATCATGTAGTGTGAGCCTCATGGGAGAAAGGGACTTTCGGAGATTCGTTTGCATTTGGGAGAAGGTTGCACTACCTGTAACAGCTGTCTCCACTTCCTCAATCACGTCTCTGCCTTGTTTTTAAAGATGGGGTCCTTCAATGAACCTATAGCTCACTGGTTGACTAGACTGACTAGCTAGTAAGCCTTGAGGATCCTGTCTCAGCACCAGGATTACACGTGCAAACTGCTACCACGCCCGGCTTTTTATTGGGATGCTGGCAGTCCATGTGCTATACGGGCAGCACTCTCCTGATGGAGCTATCTCCCTGCACCCATGACTTAGACATTAAAAAGTGGAATTTGGCTTTTAAAGTAAGGCGAAACTCTTTTGAGAAATGAGAAAACCAGTTAAGAGTTGGAAGAGTAAGGCAGATGATAATGGATCACACTAGGCTGACATTTTTGGTGGAAAATGATCATGTTCTGGATAAGATCTCCCTGGAAGGCAATCATCACACTTTCCTAGCACTGAATACAGGGAGTGAGAGAAATAGTCAAGAATTGCCCCCAGATCTTTAGCCTGGACAGCTAGAGGGGTGAAGATTTCATCAACTGAGGCAAAGGGCATGGGTGAAGTTCAGAAAAGCAGTCTGGGGCATGTTGCCGTGGATGGTAGGTGCATCACCAAGCCCTAGTGTTGAGCAGGCAGTTGGATTTGTAAGTCTAGAGTTCAAGGGAACGTGAACATGGTAGATAAATAAATCTGGGAATTATTTATCTGCAATCATCTATATGACAAAAGACCTCACGAGCTCATGAAGGATTGAGGACAGAGCAGAGGCAAGGAAGAGGAGCTGAGTCGTGGACTAAGAGGCAGGAAGCAGTCTGGGAGTTAGCAGGAGTCACCAGTGCTGCTGGCACAAAGCCTGTCAAGAATGTCGAGAGGGAACTGTATCCTGTGACACAGTATGACGAGGGAAGGATAAGCTACTCCTGTCACCCAGAGAGACACCAAAGATCAGCACCAGGAGAGAGCACACCATCCACCCTTAAAGAAGGAAACCTCTCCTTACAACTGTCCAGCTTCTTCAGGCACGAAGAAAGGAGCAGGCTGCAAATAGCATTTTGAGCAACACAGCGATGTGCCTCTGACCCTTCTGTGACACTAGTTACATTAAACCAGTCCTAAATGGCCCTTTGGGATCCCAAGCAGATAAGATTTCATTCTCTTTTGTTTCATGTGCCACTCAGGAACTCTTGAATTCTTGCAGTTTTTATTAAGAATTCCTTATCCACCAATAAGCAACACACAGACCCCGCGACCTCTGTGGTAGCGGGTTTCATGTTATTTAAGGATGGTCTCAGGCACCGGGTTGGACCAGTCATTGCCCAAAGCCTCTACCTTATTAACCACTTGCCAAATGGTCGGCCTCTGTTCTTCCTTCCTTCCTGGAAGCGTCCTCAATCCCCAAAGCTATTTTTGTAGCAAAGAGATTATAACAACATATGGAGGCCTCACTCTGCTCCCCCAGAGCACAACAAAGTCTTGTCTTTGCTTCAGCCAGCCACTTGGTGAATGCCACAGGCCTTGGGCAACTGTGAATCCTCGTGATTTGTGGGACTGTACCAGAGAGCCACAGCGTGCACGGCAGCTGGTCCAAGGAACGTACTAACCTGACGTTTCCCATTTGTGTCGGGCAGGGAATGTTCTCCATTTGTCAGGCAGAGTTGGTTCTGTCAATCCCACAAATCCCTGGGTGCATTCATACCTCTACCTTGAACAAAGGCAGTGCAATCCTAGAAGATTGGCGTTTGGAGAACAGTTCAATGCAGTGAGGGCTGTTGAAGACTTTTAGTTTTAAATATATTGTCTCTTTTCAAATAAACATAAAAGGAAAGGAGAAGTTGTGATGAATTATCAGCTCTCGGTTTAAAAGCGGACTCATCTATAAGCAAAACATTATTCTTTGAGCAGCAAGCAAACCTGAGTAGGCGATTGTCAGTCATTTATTATGGTGTTCTCTACCGTCTCAGGATAGAGCACACGGCGAGTTATAGCAGAATCCCCAAACTAATTTATATCATCATGGCAACCAGTTACAATAATTTCCAGCCAGGCTCGAAATTGAAAAGTTCATTTTGTTGTCTGGATCCATGGCTGTTCCACGAGAGCAGACACTTGGCAGCTCAATTTTTAAGCGTTGTTGAAGAAAAAATCACTCCCTCTACCGATCAGGTTGTTTTGGCTTTGGGGAACTTACTGCTTTTTAAAGAAAATCTGACCATGTTCAAGTTTCTTCACCTTAGGACACAGAAGTCCTCTTTCTTGTCTTACTCTAGGCCTGAACGCTTCAGGCACACTGAGTGCCAAGGACATAGCCAGTCAGATTTGTGGCCCATGCCCCTCAGTGCTAACGGTCCCCGGCACGTTAATACCTCTTGCCTCCTCTTGCCTTTCTTCATCTCTATTACTGAAAAGTGGCCTTTGTTGTAAATCTATGTGAAGTTCTCAGGAGTGCCTCTTGTAGTTACTGATGTGATAAAGCTTTTCCATCTGCAGGCTTGACCATGGGGGAAATATGATGTAGGTTAACTTAGCGGGGTACCTCAGCATACGTTTCTCATCTGCAGCCTCTACCCTTCTTTAAAGCATCTCATCCCTCAGCTACGAAGGCTTTAGGTCAGGAGTGAAAGGGTCAGATGAGGACTAGGAGGGTGGTCAACTACATGTGTAGGAACACTCTTCATAGCCGCCATCAGTTGGGCCACATAAAGCAGCAGTGGCCAAGTGGCCTCTTGGCAGGGCCAGCACCACTCTTTGTGCTTTTTTTTTTTTCAGTCAGCTTTGATTGAGTGTCTATCTTTTGCTTAGGAATTTCAAACTAACCAGAAGACTCATTCTGCTGCTTGTCTATCTCAATGAGATGTCCTGGGCAGCAGCTGGGGGGGGGGGGAAGAGAGAGAGAGAGAGAGAGAGAGTAATGAACAGTAGTCAAAACACACATACACTCACACCCTTGCTGCTGGTTCCTGATTCTTCTGCATCTGGCTTCTCAACTAGGAAGGACATTGAGAGATCTGACATTCTGGTATTGACTTTCTCTTAAAATACTAGATCCTTAGAATTCTGTTTTGTTTCAACAGATTCTGTCTGTCCAGAAAGTCTACATGAATTGAAGAATTGAAGCAAAATATTTGTACTTGACGGAAAATATATATAACTTAGGATTTTGTTTGCAAAATGTTTTCAGAACGCTATCTGAAGACACAATACTCAAGGCAAGCCAGGGAAGGGGTCGGTCACTCCTGTTATTGCTCCTCCAAGGGAACAACTCAAACATATCACCACTGCCTTTTCTCTTTCCCTGGAAACCTACAGCCTATCCCCAGCACTTGACAATTTGGTATTTGTTCTGGGAATTCCCATCTGTACTCTGGTTTTGTGACTTTGTTTTCTTGCAACCATAGAGATTGGTGGCTAACCTGTGACATATCTTACCTATGTTTGGGATGCAAGGGGTCCTTGTTGACATTGGTGGTTTTCTCAGACAGTCTTGTATGGGAATTCCCACTGAGGATGTCCATTCCTCTTGGAAAGAGCCTCTTTTCCCATATGTAGAGGCTTTGGCTTACCTGGGGAGAAGCAGGCCGTCTCATTTGCAGACTTTCTGTCTTTCATTAACAGTCCAGTGGTGACAGCAAGCCCTACCTGTTTCTTTCTGTCACTGGCTCACAGGAATGGTGCTGAATGCTCAGAGGTGTCACAGAGCTTCAGGGATGGCAGGGGCTTCACCAAAATTCCCTCACTCCAGCCCTCGACTGTCACAGCAGCAGGCCTGCCTCTAAGAGTGAGAACATCATTGATTAGCGTGTCTGGTTCATTGGGGCAGGCTGGGGGGAAAATGGCATGGTGTGTCTGCACCAACTTCTCAACAATTACATTCTCAACTGCCTACTGACCCGTACCACACAGGTGACTTCCTTTTTTGTCTCCATTACAAAGAACTCCCTTCTCACAATAGGATTCTCGCAGGTTTCTTCTCCACCTCTGGAGCTTCCTTCCACCCTCGTTCTCACCCCATCTCTCTGCATTCTTTCAGTCTCAGTGAATAAAGGCTCCCTTCCTCCTTTTCTTTTACTTCCTGAGACTTTTATCATCAGAGACAACGATCTCTTCAAAAGAAAATACATGCTGAGGAAATCTCCCTTGATGAGAGCTGGGAATCCCAGTCTTTGCTTGTTTCCCACCTGTGGGCTCTGTAGTATTATTCACCTCACAGTTATCTTTAGGATGGACAAGATAGTGTGGGTAGGGCTTGGTCCATGGCTCTGTTGGTAAAGCTCTAGCTATGCAGCATGAGACTCTGGCCTTGGAACTGGGGTAAAGGTGTATGTAGTAGCTTGTGTCTATAATCCCAGTGTTCATGTGTCAAGGAGGAAACAGAAGAGCTCTTGGAACCCCCAGGTCCAGGTAGACTGGGAGGCACAGTGGTGAGTAAAAGAGAGCCCCTGTCTCAAATAGGGTGGGAAAGTTCAGGGCTAACACCTGGGGCTGTCTTCGGGCCTTTACATGCAGGCCAGCTCTCTTTCTGTCTCCCAGTAACCTTTCTTTTCACACACACACAAGAGATAATGCATAGAAAGTACTCAAACTAATGCCAGATGTGCCATAGTCACCCGGTAATGGCTCCGTCACTAGTATCCCTTTCATCACCAATGTCTCCAGGAAGATACTGGGTTTACAAGCAAGATCCTCCTATGGTTTTTATACCACCATTTCATACATGCTGCAGATCACAACCCCTGTCACCGTCGAGACACATCTATAATGTGATAGTGATTTCTTCTTTTTGTTTCTCCCCTTCAGTGCTTGGGATTAAACCCAGGCTTTGTGTTGTTAGGCAAACACTACCACTAAGCTGCCCTCAAGTCCCCTCTCCCCATTTAGGGTGTCTCTAAGTTACTCAGGCTAGACTTGAACTTGAAATCCTCCTGCTTCAGCCTCTATAGTAGCTGAGGCTACAGGCCTGCATCACCAGCCTCAAGCCCCCTTCTACAAAACAGTCTTTTGTGCTTTCTTTTCTGGTATGTTTTACTACACTTATATGAGTTTTTGAAAGCAGTGTTATTGAATCCATACAGCAGTCTTACGAGGCACTGGCTCTTTCTTCTCCACTTGCATTTGAAAACCTTCCAGATCAGAAAGACTACATGTTGGGTTTAACACACCCAACCAGTGAGAGGTTAGTCCAGTTCTCAGAACCAAGACTTCTGACTCCAAGTCCAGTATAGTTTTGTTTTGGTTTTCTATGTGGGGTCATGTGTGTATACATGTGTGTGTGTGCATGTGTGCATGTATGTGTGTACACATGCATGTGTTCCCCCCACCCGCCCCAGTAGACTTTAACTTTCTGAGATTTTACCAAAAAGTCAACAAGTTTTCTCCAAATGGTAGATCTTAATTCTGAGTCTCTCTCTAAGGGTATATGTCTAGTTTCCCCAGGTTAGACCTTGAGTTCCTTCCTGACATCTCACTAAGGGTAGAGCCGAAGGTCATGATAGCATAGATGGGGCTTTATTGAGGCTGATAGTCATCCTGCAGGAGGAAGTACAGGACAAGGGCACCGTGTCTAGTGACAGCATGTCCTCTGGGATTAAAGGGGGAGCAGGTGGTGTTGCCCTCACCCTCCAGTCACCCTGACAATGCCTCTCCAAGGAGAGTCCTTTCTCATCCATAAGATCCTGAAACATCTTAAGGTCTGACTTGGTCCTCAGATCCCCAGACAAACCGTTACCCCGTGACCCCCAGATCCCCTTTGATCTCTTTGGCCCACTTCATTCCTCCTTCTCAACATCCCTGAATGAAAAAGAACCACAGGAAAGGGAACATACAGAAAGGCAGGCTCCAGAAATACTTACACTAGTTGGGGAATTCTTGTGCTTGGTGGAAGTCAATACAATCTGTGAATGTTCTGTGTCAACAAGGTTGACAAGCATAAGCCTCACACCCTCAACTGGCTGTGCTTTTAACTGTCACAGTGCCACTGAGCAGGATACTGGCACATGACTGTCTGCTATGGAAATACCAGACTTAAGCTAGAGAGTCTTGTAGGCTCAAATCTATGCAGGTGAGTGCTCAGTACATTGTTATCAGTCCTTATGGCCTATTCAAAATATTCTGGAAATGTTTTGACCATGTGCTTAACCATTTTAATTTCCAGTTAGGCTGGCTGTAGGGATTAGTGTGCTCTTGGGAGTTTTGTGGTGTTAAAAGACACTGGAGAAATATGTGCGGTCAAGTATTCCAGGTATGTTTAAATCTTCAATTCCTGCTGAGTCTGTGTGCCATCAAAGAGTGTTTTGTTAAGCAGGTCAGAGAGATTTGATTACTTCTTGTCTGCTGAGACAAGAATGGAAAACTACTTCCTTTTGATTTGAAAGAGAATTAATCACAGGGTTTTGTTTATTTCTTTCTGTCTGTTTTCACTTTCAGCCTAGAGAACAGAAGCCTTTGTACTACAGAGAAGGAGAGAAGAGGGTCTTAATCGAGGCCTCAGAGGGCGCTTTACACTGAACTGGGGACATGCTAGTCAGGAAGCAGCGTCAGGACAAATGTTCCTGGTGGCAGCTGCTGCGGGGAAGCAATGCAAGGTCACTTGTGTGACCTGGAAACCTGAGAGCTAACTACTGGGATGTGCATTTGATTTTCAGCCATAAGCTAAGGCAACGAGCAACTTTTGTGTTAGGGAACTTTGTCATTCTGTTAAGGAGAAAGAGACCAAGATGTGTACTTTGTCACAGACTTGTCAACACAACTCTTCTGAAAAAGCAGTATCATCAAATGTTCAAAAGGATGCCGCCGCTGTAATTGTGCCTAGTGTCTTAACTTAGATGCTTATTGATAATGGGTAAGGTTTATTGGGCACCAACGAGGTACCAGGTACTTGACTACTTTCTCTGCATCAATTATTTTATTTGATCTTCAGTGCTTTGCCAGGTTGGCATTGTCTTTCATTGTCATGTCACAAGGGAAGAACTCAGCAGGATTAGTCCCACAGCTGATAACTGGAGGTGCCAGACTGGGCAGACAATATTCAAGTCTGTGATCTCATCCTTCTATCCATCTCCCAACCACAGGCCAGTTGTTTAGTGGGACTGGGTGATGATGTCTGACTGGTTCTGGTGGACTCTTAAGTTTATAAAACTATACTGTGCTCATGAGTGCAATCCAGATCGTGAATCGAGTGTGTGAGTGGGGTGTTGTTGCAGGTATTCAGGATGACAGGCACGATGATATGACTCTTCACAGGGCAGGAGCAGAGATGGCAAAGAGCCAAGGATGCCTGTGGTGTCTACTGTAATGTTAACACATCATTCTACATGAGAATAAAGTAACACTCGGAGTGTACCGAAGTGGATACAGCGATCACTCAAGCTGCTGCCTAATGATTTATCTGTGTGTGAGTACATGTATGTATACTTACATGTGTGTGTACTGGTGGACATGTACAGGGAGGCTAGAAATCAATCCTGAGAGTCATTCCTCAGGTGCTGTCCACATTGGTTTCTGAAATGAAATCTTGTTCAGCCTGACTAATTGACCAGTGGTCTCCTGTCTCTTCCTCCCCAAAGCCGCTGTTACCAGCACACCACCACGCCTGGATCTCTGGGGATCAAACTTGGGTCCTTGTGCACTTTACTGATTACTTTTTCTCCTTAGGCCTACCTGAGCTTTGTATGTGACATTCTGTGTAATGGATACCAAGGTAATGACTCCTGAGTCCAGACTTATTATTTTAAAGTTTTTTCTGGTACAGCTTTTAAAATTGTACAAAATGTCTATGGAGTTATATAGACTGTCAGACCTGAGGTTTTAAGAGACAAAGTGCAAACTTGTGCTGTCCCACCCTGGCTGTCCAGACCTCAGAGTTACATTTTCTCCTTTTAGAAACTGTCTTGCCTTCAGCTTTTTCAATCTATATTTTATATAGATTCATGAATGACTTCTTATGTTATCTTAGTTAAAAAGAGCATAACAATCCTCTTTGGAAAAAAAATCTTTAAACCATGTTTTTAAGAAAGCACAAGACATAAAATTTATGCATATTGAATTTTATTTCTTCCACTAAAAATAAATATGACACTCTGCTGGGGAATACATTTGAGTCGTGAATATAACTAACTGTCAACCTTAGAGATGCAACAGAGTATTAAAGGGAGCTTTCATTTTGTTTTGGATCTTTCAGCAAAATGCCAAAAAAAAGAAAGAAAGAAAAGAAAGAAAGAAGGAAAAAAAAGCATCAAAGGCATTTTTGCGCACAAGTCCTTGTATGTGATCATTTTACTTTGGCAGTTCAGAGAATGAGGCTATTCTTGAGTTTTGACTGTTAGAAATGTGATATTACATCTTGGATCTGGAGCGATAGCTCAATGGTTAAAGCACTGGCTGCTCTTCCAGAGATCCAGGTTTGATTCCCAGCACCCACATGGTGGCTCACAACAGTCTGCAACTCCAGTCCCATGGGATATGATGCCCTCTTCCGGCCTTTGAGGGCACCAGGCGCCCTCATGTTGCCCAGACATGTATAGAGACAAGGCACCCATACACACAAACAAAAATTTTAAAAACCATAGAAGTGTTATCTTTTCAAGACACCCTGAAGGGTCCCCGTGTCTTTCTTTTTTTCATTGTTTGTCATATAACCAGTGGAATTTCATTAAATAATAATATTATTTATTTAAAAATTATTTAAAAATAAAATAAATTCAAAAGGGATTGAAAAGAAGTTAATGGAGCTTTCCTATATTAACTGGGTTACCCTGTCCTTCATATTATCCCATCTCTTATCATAAGTAAGTAATTCTTATTATAAAGACCAAGTAAATTAAACCATATAATTTTGAGCCAAGTTTCCCTTGGGTTCCATTCTGTACAATAGAGAAAATGAGTAATTGTGAGATTAGCTTTCTCCGTGCAGCCTACCTTTGGGTACTGCAGACTGACTACAAAAGGCCCGGTACCTAGGCTCAGCTTAACATTATAAATGATGCCATTCATTTGCACAACAGAGAGTCAAGTCTCGGTCAATCAGACTGAACCCGTTAGATGTCAGTATAGGTAAGAAGCAGTTGAAGATGTTTTCAACACCAGCTGTCCACAAGGAGGCCTAATGACATCACTACTGGAGCTGCCTCAAATATAGAGCACATGAGACTCAAAGAGAGGGCAGAACTGTACTTCCACACCGGGGCACCAGGAATCCACTGGGGTGACTGTGCACATGTGAGAGCCCAAGGCAGGAGATGATGTTCTGGTACAGTAGGTCCCAGCTGCTGCTGCTATTAATCTAGGCTGCACACACTGAGAACTCTGGCTCAGGGCATGTAGAAGCCATGGCAAAAGTTGTCATATATAAATATATTTGCCTCTGAATTTCAGCTATTGAAAGCAAGGAAAGATGTCCTCTCCAAACTTGTGGAAGGCATTGCCTATTTTATTTTCCCATTGAGATGAACTTAGACACACTCAGTGAGGACAAATGTTCATGTGCTTTGGATCACAATCCCCCTGGCCTCTGGCCCTGTTATTGTTGTAGTTTCTTGGGATTTTTCTAAAAGACCGGCATGATGAGCTATACCCTTCCCAGACATTTCACTTTTAAAATCGAATCACCCTTCTAGCATTTAAGGAATGGAAACTTGTTCAACTTGCCAAGCATGGGTTCACCATTCCTGAGACACATTTTCCAAAGGGCTGGAAAAATCTACACGCTTTATACAGTAGACAGAATGGAAATGTTTGGATTCATGGTACTCTAAAACATACTTCCCAAGGTTCGATATTGAAGGCATACAGATTACATGGCAGCTGAAGACCTTCATTTAACCCTGTCTGACAAGAGATTACCTTTGGACTTCTTTCCCTGCGTGCTTTCGACCTCCTCCTGTAATATTCAAGTATATTCTGTTTATTACTCTCCAGAGTAATTGATGTACTGCCCACAGCTTCACTGACAGAAGCCACATATAACTTATGGCTAAATGATTTACAGGTATACACTCATTTAATTATCACTATAAGAAAAACTCATTTTTTAAAAAATAGAAGCTTATACTGAGGATTCTAAAAGATTACATAACCCCCAGGCTAATAATTGGCAGCATAGATTTAGGCCTGGAGAACTCTGAAGCCTGGATGCTTCCTACTGTGTTATCGTCTTTATTAAAATGTGTTCTTTAAAGAGTCTTCTGTGTTTGGCACAGAAAAGGCATAACAGCCAAGCCAGCATTGAAGAGGTATGAATTTAGTTTGTAAATATTTGCACAGTAAATAAGACTACTGAAATAAAAATCACTTTTATGTGGCATAGGGCATACAATCTATTTTTTGCTTGAAAATTGGGAGTGGATGGATTTCAGGAGCTCCTTAAAATGCAAAGCAGAGGCCTAAGGAGAACAGGTTGATTGGAAGGGCTTGTTGGGTGTGTGGTTTATTCATTATTGGGTTCTGTTGGGGGAAGGTAATAAGTTGTAGCAGTTTCAGGAGACTTTCTGTAATGATAGGACAGGATAGCATAGTGGCTCATTAACCATGCATAGGTAGCCTTGGTTAGTGCAGCCGAGGAATGGAAGTTTATAATTTTAAGTAGCTGACATTTAAGTAGCCACACGTGGTTATTGGACAGCATATTGGACAGCACAAGGCATAGAAAGCAACAGGAAAATTGAGTGACCAGAGTTGGGGGGATAGAATGGAGAAGCTGGTTGAACTTTGTGAATGACCACTCTGAATAGAGTTCAGAGGAGACTTTAGTGAAGGCGATAGAGGACCTGTGAGTTCTTGTCCCTGATGCCGGTTGAGATGACGGCTCAGACCAGAAGGACAGTGCCTGATGGGGGCACGAGTGGTCAGTGTCTGGAGGGCTATTTTGAAGGCAGTTAATAGGCATGGTATGGAATAAAGAAGGGAGTTGAGGGTGACTCTAAATTTTGTTGAATTGGTGATTATATATATATAAATGAGATTGAAACACGGAGTGAGTATCCATGTTTTCAACCAAGGTCAAGTTTTAAGCATATTAAGTTGGCTTCCTATTAGATATTTGGGCCAGGAGGTGGGGTAGGGCTGGTCAAGTAGGCAACTTAAGGTGTGGCCCTGGCGTTATCTCCTGGTGTGGTGAGCCATTGCTTAAGGCATTGTAGGGAACAGAGGAAGCAGAAGAGAAAAAAAGCTGAGTGATGTGAGAACTCACGGTGGGGCGGAGGTCCTAGAGGGTAGAGGTCACAGGCTTCCTTCCCTTGGAGGAAGGGAATCAATCTTGGGGAGGAATGAGCTATTCTGGACATGATGTGATTAAACCTGAAAGCAGAGACCGGTGTGGTGGGGAGCATGAAGCTGGAACACATTCGAGGGCTTCAGAGTGGTTCTGGGTGGAGGAAGAGGGTAGATGAAGGAGAACTCTAGGTTAGTGACCTACAGACAGAGCTACAGGGCAGAAGTCACCTAACAGGATGACTTTGTCACAGGGTGAGCCAGTTGTTGCCTGCTCCCGGTACATGAAGGTGTTTGTAGGTCATTTAATCAGATTTCATGCCTCGGTGTTGGGTAACAAAATTGGAAGTGTTGGCTTAAAATATTTTTCTCAAGACAGTATAAATGCCAGAATTTAGGAGAAATGTATGCTGAAAAATATTAGTTTATTTTAGAAAGGAGAACTTTATTCTACTTTTTCTCATTTGCCTGTGAGTATTTGTCACACATAATCACCTTGCGTGCGTTTTTATAAATGTAAGATTTCCATTTACATGTCGCTTCCCATTCTTTCAAATATTAAAATATCCAGGGTTGATCTATTTGCTGTTTATTTCTAGTCCATTTAATTTTTTAACCATTCAAATGTTTGCTTCTAAAAGAAGATTTTTTTTTTTTTATCATTGTTACCAACTTCCAGTGTACCAATAGGGTATATGAGGAGCTCCAGAGAACCCCTGCTTGAATGATTATTCCAGAGATAATTCTGTCTTTTCTCTTTCCTTTTTCTGTCCACTGATCCTCACCTGATAAAGTAAAAAAGACTATGAACAATGAGACCTAAATCCATCAGATAGACTCACACTGATCTGGTCGGGGAAGGACCTCTGGGGAAGAGTTATTCTGCAAAGATGAGGCACTGAGTTCAATCTCCAGAGGGCACATTAAAAAAAAAATTGTCAGGGTTCTAGAAAGATGGCTGAGCAGTTAAGAGTACTTGTTATCAAGGGCCTGAGTTCTGTCTTTAGCATCCACATCTGATGGCTCAGAACCACCTGTAACTCCAGCTTCAGGGGACCCTGTGCTCTCTTCTGACCTCCACAGGCACTCACACATCTCTCTCTCTCTCTCTCTCTCTCTCTCTCTCTCTCTCTCTCTCTCTCTCTCTCTCTC
>NW_021621003.1:3260338-3266743 GCF_004785775.1 Grammomys surdaster | reverse complement strand
CTCTCTCTCTCTCTCTCTCTCTCTCTCTCTCTCTCTCTCTCTCTCTCACACACACACACACACACACACACACACACACACACAAGCATAAATAAGTGAATCTTAGGAAAAGTTTATGCATGGTGACATGTACTTATAATTCTAGCCCTTCGGAGATGGAGACAGACAAATCTCTAGAGTTTGCACATCTGCCAACCAAGCCTACTTGGCAAGCTCCAGGCTAAAAGATCCTGCCTCAAAAAAAGATGGACAGTACCTGCGGAGGACCACAAATTGTCCTCTGCCCTTTACATACATGCGCACACAGTCGTGCACATACCCTCCCACAGCACGCACAGACATACCTGCATTCACTCACATGCACACCAACTCTGCCCTCCAAACAGATGGGCAGTGGGCTGCATGAGAAGTGTCACCCACGATCTTGAACATATGAACACTTGGTCCCTAGTAGATGACACTGTTTGAAGAGGCTTAGGAGGTATGGCCTTGCAGGAGGAAGCATGTCATTGGGGGTGGGCTTTGAGAACTCAAAGCCTCATCTACTTTTGGTTTGGCGGTTCTGCTTCATGTTTGTGGTTGAGGATGTGAGCTCTGAGTGTCCCACTCCTGCTCCGATGCCTGGACATCATGATGGAGTCACCCCTCTGGAACCATAAGCTCAAATAAACTCTTTTTTTTCTGTAAGTCGTCTTGGTTGTGGCTTTTAAACACAGCAATAGAAAACTAATACAGAAGTGTTGCTTTAAAAAGAAAATACATGAACCTTTGTATCATTTATAAAAATCACTAACTCCTCACCATGTTTCTGTTCCAACATATCAACCAAGGATCCCAAAGCATTCATTCACCCACTGAAAATGTTAAGTGTACCCCCTTGCCTGTTCCTGAACTGTCAGTAGCAGTTGCCTAAATGGACACAATTAGATCTCCATCCCACGAGTCCTATTGGTAAAAGGATTTTGATGCCACTGGTCTGTGTCTTTTCCTCTCTTCTGTATGGGTCACAGTGGCCCCTTTGTTGGAGGTCTCCAGGCATTACTAGTAAGTGTCAGATCGGGCATATTAATAGTCAGGGTCAGATCACACTCAAGTTTCACCTCGTGGGTCGGTGGCAAGGAAGAGGCTTTCCCTTCCGACACTTTTGCTCAAGCAGCTGCTGCTTCTCCCCAAACACCCCTTACCCTTACCCAGCTCCCAGCTGCTCCTTTCATCTGTGAGGCCAGAATATGTCAGTGGCATCTCAGGAGTGGGTCTAGCCTGTGACTGTGCAATTGGCTCTGATGTAGTTTCTTAGCACCAGCTTTTATCCCCCTGTGAAGTGCTTATGTGATCCTCTTGCTTTCTCTCCCCAGGGAAATAATCCACCCCATTCCCCCCACACACTCTCCACTCCCTAGCCCTTGTCACACACGCACACGAGTGCGCACACACACACACACACACACACACACACACACACACACACACGGAGACACCAGATCCACAGAGCCAGGTGCCCTGCGTCTCAGGCTTGTACTGAGCATTTCTTCAAGTTTCTCACTTTCAACCCAACAGCTCCAGCCTCATGGGAGGTCAGAGTTTAAAACCCTGCACATGACCAGGTGCTTTTCTTCAGAAAGTTAACTCCTTCTTGATTTCTGGGTGTCACAGAGATCCCCTTGGCTTGTAGCAACCCTTGCCACAGATTATCTTTGTCACTTTTTACATGTTAAGGTTTAAGAAGTCCTGTTGGTAGAGAGGAACTATAAATAAGAACAACCCCAGAGAGCTGGGATGAGCTCAGATTGTCCTAAACGCTTTGGCCTTTCTCCTGGTGTAGAATTCCTCCAGGGCTACCGCAGTGAGGTGTCTTGCTCCACTCAGGGTAATTGGGGTTCGAAGTTCCTTTGGCCACTTGTAGAGGGGTATTCCTGATTAGGGACTCTATCGTCTTACTCTTTATTGTCAAGCACAATGTAAAAAGGAGTTGACAGGCGCTGACTTAATGATGTTGTATGGACACGGTGATTGTGCCTGAGATCAATGCTTCATTGCGCATCTTGTGAAATAAGTTCTCAACTTCCCTCCCATTTGACAGGCTCAATTGGCATTTAACAGATTTGCTTCATGGGAGGTACACTCATGCTTTCTAAGGATAAATGAATGCTTTGGGATTTAATGGACAAGATGTTAGAATTTAAACGCATTGAAGAATCAGTGGTTTTAATGAACTTACCAGGAAATATGTCCTACCCACAAAAGATTTAGAAAATAAGCTACTCTGAATAATTATTATTTATATGTAGTCACACTGATATCTTATTCAGAGACTTCTGGAATCAGTAGCAATTTCCTTATAAAGGAGTTATACACACACTCATGTCATCTAAGACATTCATCACAGAGCAATATCTGGCTTGATCTTATTTGTTCCTCGAAGGCACATCTTAAGTTTGGAAGAATCACCACAGTTTCACAGCAAACCAACTCCGTGGCCATGCCTGTCACACAAACGTCCAAGGACACATCTTGATGCCCTCGCCACCTGCAACACTGGCCCTCGTGTGACTCAGCTTCTCCTCTTTGCCCCCGTCAGAAAGAAGCCAGAAGTGCACCGGAGTCTCTCTTCACAGCATCATATCACAACTGTAGAGGAAAACCAGAAGTGGGCCCCTCACCCTTCACCTTCATTCCTAACCTGTGGTCAAACCTCTTTCAGACCATTCCCACCTCCTCAAACCATCTGGAATTCTCCCGAATGGTCTCGTTTCAGCAGATTTCAGAGACTTCTGACAGCTATGCTTGCTTTTGCAGGTTTTCAGCCAGACACTAGAAAAAGGTAAAGGAATGACAGGAACGGTTGCTGTTCCTTCCTTTCTAAATGAGTCACAGTGACCTACCGATGGAAGAATGGAGCTAACCAGAGTCCTTCGGGATTTTCTGGAGTAGTATGGAAACTCCACATTCTTCCGACTAACTTGTGGCTTGCTAGCACATTCCTCTCCAATGAGGTGGAGGAATCCTGGTGGCCAGGCTGGGATTTGACGGCCTGGGGTGGGGAGAGCTGCTGTTTAAAAATACACTTAATTATATTCTTTCTCTGCCGTAACATTGATACCACTTTTAGCTCACTACAAATACTGTGATTTTCATTTAAATCACATCCATTATCTTATTGACCTAGTTTTTATTTGGTAATCAAAATGTTCTATTTCTAGATAGCTCAGCCCAGAATCTTTTTTTGCTGTTGCTGTTGGTTGTTGAGAGGTTATGAACCTTTGTGCAGTCTTTCCTCCTTCCATGCCTGTGTACAGATGTGCTACATCTGAATTCACAGAATGTAGTATGGTACTGTTTTGAGAGAGTGGGTTTTTGTTACTTGAACTCTTATACTTCACAGGGACAGGGTTAATCACTCGACCTCACTTTTGTCCGTTTATTTGAGCACTGGACAGCGGGAGGGTTATATTCTATTTCTATATAAAACCTTGATACAGAGCACCCGGTTCTCCTCTGATCTTCTCTTGTATGCCGCTCCTCTTTGGGAATTTCTCCTCTCCCTTCCTCTGCCATGAACCTTATAATCTATTTGCTCATGCTGATTCTTAAATCCTTTTGAGGCCTGGAAGATTCCATGTATATTAGGCCTTTACTATACCCTTTCCTGCCTCCCTTCTCTCCCCCTTCCCTCTCTCTGTGGCCTTCTAGAAATGTCCCCAGGGCTCTGTTCTGTCAGCTCCGATTGACCCCCATCCAGTCAGGGTCTTGGCACATTTGCATGTTGTATCTTTTCTTTAAGGCCTTCCTTTTTTTTTTTTTTTAAAGGTATGTATTTTATCTTGGGAGCTGGGCAGCATGTGCCATGGCTTACAGTGGAAGTCAGAGGACAACTAGCAGGAGCACGTTCTCCTACCTCTCTCCCTCTCCCTCCTACTCCCCCTACCCCTCTCCCTCTCTCTCTCCACCCTTCTCTTTGGTTTTTCGGGGGAGGGGGTGTTCCTGTTTAACTCTAGCTCTCCTCAGACCAGGCTGGCAAAGGTGTGCACCATCACCACCCGGCTTTAATATTGTTTCCTCCTGTCTTTCTTGAGTCAAGAAGGTAGCTTGTTCTTGTTCCTCAGACACTGAATTCAGAGTATGAAAAGTTTAGGGTTCAGCATACATGGCATCTTGTTTTGCAGCCCTGAAATTGATTCTCCCCAAGATCCTAAGGTGTGTTAGTGGCAGAATTGAGTTTCCCACCTGGTAGCTCGACACCTCTTGGAGTTCTCCCCATTCTTCTCAGCTAGGAATTGCTGCAGATGCTGTGTCTGGCTTCTTGTAGGGTTCCCCTCTCTCGGGCATCATTAACTGTATCAAACAGGGACTTGGAAACCTGGTGGGAACTTGTTGAATCTCAGCCCCGAGGAGGCAGAGGGAGGTAGATCTCTATGAGTTGGAGGCCAACCTGGTCTACTATAATGAGTTCCGAGGCAGCCAAAGCTACAGAGTGTGACCTTGTCTCAATACAAAAGAACAAAACTGTGCTGTGAAATGACAGAAATACGCATGTCATTTTACTGTATAAAGAAGACACGGTGATGATGTTCCGTTCGCTGTTGCAGCCCCTCGCGGCAGATTTTCCCAGGGATGCTATTTTGCTCTGATTCACTTCTGTTGATGTTTTCATTCCTAAGAAGTGGTGGATGATGAGGACATAGACTGTTCAAGCTAGAGTTCCTTCCTGCCTGCCCGGAGTCTCCCTTTTAATCAGGAAACCACATTCAAAGCTGCGTCCTGAACTCTGCCCAGCATGACAACACAGCTCGGAAGGAGAGGGAATTCCTACTGGTAGTAGCCCTTGGGGAGCCGGGAGTAACTTGAGGTCAGATCCATCTTTATAAGAAGGACACGTTTGACCCCTTTAGGGGCTGCCTTTCAGTTTTCTGACTCTTTCCTGGTTGAAGCAAGATGAAACCCAAGCAATGCATTCCTGGGCCAGCGTTTGCGTCTTGTGAGATTTTACGATCTAACAAAACCAAAGCCACATTTTGGAGGAAATTTTTTTGCTGTTCTCAGTTTTTATGTCTTATGTTTTTAATTTTTGAGGCAGCATCTTACTATCCATACCTGGCTGGTTTAAAACTCACTGTAGAGACCAGGTTGACACTCACTGTAAAGACCAGGTTAACACTCACTGTAGAGACCAGGTTAGCACTCACTGTAGAGACCAGGTTAACACTCACTGTAGAGACCAGGTTAACACTCACTGTAGAGACCAGGTTAGCACTCACTGTAGAGACCAGGCTAGCTCCCATCTAACAGAGGCTGGCCTCTGTCTTTAAGTACTGAGATTGAAGGCAAACACCACCAGAGTTTGCTAAAAACCAAACAAAAACTAGAAACAAACAAATATGTTTGGAGGCCCTCAAGAGATGGATCAGCAGTTTAGAGTTCTTGTTGCTCTTATAGAGAAGCCGGGTTTGATTCTCAGCACCCACATGGTGGCTCACAACTATCTGTAACTCCAGTTCCAGCGGGTCTGATTGCCCTATTCTGGCCTCAGACCAGGCATGCATGTGGTATACATACATACGTGCAAGCAAAATGTCATTAAACAAAAAATAAATCTAAAAACAATTTTAATCATATTTTTAATTGAATAGTCTCAATGCAATGTTAGCTTTCATCTTGAAATATTAGGATATTAAAGATATTAAAGTATTAAAAACATGGTCATATCACAAATTTTGAGAAAATATAAGAGAAAATACCTGAATATCAGTAGGAGAAAGATTCCAGAAGTCCCTGCCACAGAGATTTCCAGCGAGTGGAAGATGAGTGGAGGAGGTCCTGCCGGTGATGTCATTGTTATGTCTCTTGGGTAGTCACAGGGCCAGAGAGTCTGGGGGTAAATCCTGCCTCAGGACCCCATAGCCCAGTGATACTGAGCCCTCTATTCCTTCACGCTCTTCCTTCATTGTTTTTTTTTTTTTTTCCTAGCATTGGCAATCAAAGCCAGGGTCCTATGCTTGCTCTGAGCCACTCCCAGCCCGTGGTCATACATACACAGATTAGTTTTGATGTCAATACAAGTGAAGTATTTTCAAGAGTGTTTGGCATTGAATGGTCAATTCTGACTAAAACTACAATAAGACCCAGTTAATTTATTATGGAAATGGAGAATGACTAAGATTCAGACCAGCAGAGTGGGCCATATTCTTCAGTTTTGTTTATTTTGTCCTGGCTTGTTTGTTTTTAGAAGCAGGGTCTCTTGTATCCTAGGCTGTCCTAGAGCTTACTGTGTATTCAAGACTGGCCTTAAATTCCTAATCCTGCCTTCACTTCATCAGGGTTGGGAGGATAGGCTTAGAGTTCTATCTATCTATCTATCTATCTATCTATCTATCTATCTATCTATCTATCTATCTGTCATCTCTCTAT
>NW_021621003.1:3241397-3260238 GCF_004785775.1 Grammomys surdaster | reverse complement strand
TTAAAGGCATGTTTATTTGGAAGCTGCTCAGCTGCTCTCAGGCAAATTCACTGGCCCCAAGGATTAAGGTCAGGGGAGTCACCATTGGGAGAGTTGGGGAGAGGAGAAAGAGAAAGGACACAAGTACAGAGAGAGAATAGAAGAAGAGAGCGAGTCTTACCTTTTTAACTCTCCTCATTGTTGAACTCGGCTCTCCACTAACCTTTGGTTTCTATCGGTTACCCTCTGTCTTTTCAGTAGATGATGGCATCTTTCCTCAACTTGGTTGCATTTTCCTGGTTCCATATGGGAGAGGGACACATTATTGGACACTTTCAAAAGCATCTCTGAAGGTCTGTGGTGTGTGCTCTTGGCCAGGCTTCTAGAGGTCATCATTATTTGGCCTTTGCTCCTTGAGTTTGGTCTTTGGCTTATGTGGTGGTAGCATAAGCCCTGTCAGTCCTAACATACTGTGCATGAACCTCTCCTGGACACAGAGACAATGAGATACATACACAGCTGATCTCTGAGACAGGCGAGAGTAAGAGAAACGGGAGTGGGCTTCTGTGTGCCTTCCCATATTCTCCCACCCCTGAAGAGCAAAGCAGCAAGTAACCAGCCTTTCCCTTGTTTACCCTGGAACAACTTAGCGACGATTTTTTGATGGAGGTCAGTGGCATCTTGACTGATACACAGGATGCCTTCTGGAGGAACGTGACCTGTGCGTCCCATATTTAGATGCTTCTGGTACCTGCACTGTGATCACTTTTCAGCTTTGTCCCTAATCTTAGTGACAAACTGCATTTAATGTTGACCATTAAGAGAGTCCAGGCACATCAGCCACTGTAGCAAGCCAAGTCCACCTATCTGTGGTATAATGAGAAATCACAGTTGCTTTCCTTCTGTCTTGCTGCCATTCATGCCTTAAAGACTTTTTGCTCACAACTCTGCTGACTGCCCATCCCTTTAAATGCAGGCTTCCTCCACTGAGTCACTGCCACTTTTTCTGGGTAGCTAGAGGGAGCGATGTGACTGATTGGCTGTGTGCCTCTCTTGTTGGTTCATTGCCAGTAGAAGAGGCAGACAGATGCGTGGTTTCTGATGAGGAGCAGCAAGGTGGCTGGAACTACCGATCTGTCTAGCTTTGTAGTTGGTGTTTGCTGCTGAGTAATGTCACAGCCCACTACTGAGGTTGAACTCGCTTCCTGCTAAGACTTAGGTACCGCTGTAGTCTTCTGCAATGTTGCAGCCTACACAAAATGATTTTCAGGCTGCAACTGCTCTAGTGAGACAGGTCAGCTGTAGCAAGCAAGTGACCATCTCAAGAATCACATCTGAGAGCTGGATATGGTGATGCACACCTTTAATTTCAGCACTCCAAAAGCAGAGACAAGCAGATCTCTGTGAGTTCCAGGTCCATCACAGAGGGAAGTCAATGCAGGAACTTTAAGCAACTGCTCACAGCCACAATCAAGAGCAGAGAGAGAGATAAATGCGTATGTGCTTGCTTGTTTGCTTATGCCCAGCTCACTTCTCTACTCTTAAATAGTTTAGGCCTCGTTGCCTAGGGAATGGTACCACCCACATTGGGCTGTGTCTTCCCACATCAATTAAATTAAGAGAATCTCACCAATAGTCATACCAACAGGCTAGTCCCATGTAGGTAACCCGTTATTGAGATTATCTTCTCAGATGATTCTAGATTATGTCAAAATGACAATTAAAGCTAAGTATCACCTAGGTGATGACTGACTGGGCACCTCTGCAGAGACTGGTGCATAAAACAGGGTTACTTTGGCCAAGTAGCTTGCCTTCCTTGTGGCTCAGTTTGCATAACTCTAAATTGGAGATGCTAGTCTACTGAGGCACTTGTGAGAGTTTGACATCAGGAGCAGGAAACCAGGCAAGATCAGTGGTACCTAGTATCCAGGACCACAAGGTGTGTCTGACTGTGATGTAAAAAGAAGACTTTCATGGTCGTAGTTCTGCATGGCCGACTCTTGGTATCTTATAGCAGTTTCCCCCGAGTTTTTTTTTTACCCAGATACACGGTAGCATTTGTTCTGTATCACGGAGTGACTTGGCTATGCTTGGCTTTCCTCGGCTGACGGAAGACGGCTGGGGCCACTGGCATGGATTGTGTTCAAAATGAGTCACAGCCAAAGATGCTGCTCAGAGCCTCATGACTCAGTGTGCCTCACAGGTCCTAGAGGCCAGTGTCTTCCCTCCTGGAAGTCTTCGTGCATTCTTATCAGGGCCATCTTGTTAAATCTGAGGGAGTTGTGTGCTTTACATTTGCTCCCTTCAGAACCCTGGACCATTAATCGACACCCAGTGACTTAACCCATCCCCTCACCTCACCCCACCCCTGCAAACATTGGTTGGGACATCACACTCGGTTCTCTCAACAAAGTCAAGAGCCCCAGAGAAGCGCTCAACTCTGGAAGTTTAGCATGCAAAGTACCCATGCTGTATCACTGCCTGGTTTCTCTCAAAGCCCTTCAGCACTGTCACAGCTCCAATTCCTTTATGAAGAAATGGCTCTCAGAGAAGAATTCCAAAAGGGCCCTTGTTCTAAAGCCCCCTCTCTCAATGGAACTTGGCAGTTCTCATTTCTGAGACCTCGTTAGCATCTAAACTCACAGATCAACACCTCTTTTCCTTTCATCCTTGGATGATCATGGGGTGGAGGCACGACTTTAATTTTCTTCATGTTTTAATTGAGGAAACCAGGCTCTTATGAGAAACTGTGTCACTTGTTTCAGGAAGGAAAGTGTCAGGGACATACATCTGGGAAACTGCCGCTAACTACTTCTCCATGATGACAGTGCAGAACTACAGTCTGAGAGAGACTACCTTGATCTGCCTGTAGAAAATCCAGTCATTATGACCCATTTTTCTGCTTGGCTGGCTTACCCACTTTACGTGCTTTTATGGAAAGCCTGGAGAAAATACCCAGTTCAGAGCTACGGTTTTCTTGCTTAGAGTCTCATTGTGTCTAATAGCTGTCCCCGTGAACAGCATTTGTGCAGCCATCTTTTAAGTAGGACTCGTATATGATTCTCCACCTGCAACCTTGAATGGCTTATCCTAGACTTGATATGCAGGCAGATGTCTCCAGTCCTTTTAGTTACAAAATCATTTGCCTGTTAAAACCTGAAGTTCTGTGTGCACACATGGAGAGGCCATATAAGCCAAGCAATTGCATGCCATTCAGATCTCTTGTGAGCTCCTCGAGGGCTTTCTCTCTGTAAATTTAGTTAGTCCTCTGTTTCATGAACAAGAAAGTGAGAAGCACCATGGACTTTAGCTGAAACATCCAAGATTTAATCCCCAGGAAAGCAGCTCCCACCCCCTACCCCAGAGCCTTAGCTTCCTGGTCTGTCCACGAAGGTTATAATAATAATGATAGTTCTAAATTTTTGGAAATCATTTATTTATTTATTATTTATTGTTTGTTTGTGGCAGTGCTTGTGGTCAAACCCAGAGCTTTGGACTTGCTAACACAGCTTGATCTTCAGTTCTGGGGTGTCCCCTAAATAGCCAATTCAAATCTTACCTTTTGGTCTACATAGACATTTTTATTGAGGAGAAAGATACACATTTACTTACATTGTCATATTAGAAAACTATAGAAAAACATCTCTTTCCTACTTACGTTTCAGATCTTCAGGAGTTTTTTTTCTCTGATGACATTTTATTTCTGTGGAATTAAAATCTGTGCCTGGGTGCATCTGCTGTGTTTAAAAGTCTATAACCGGTTAGCTAGCTAGAATGGAGCGCTAATTAGCAGAGAAAAACAGAGTATGATAGACCCTCTGAGAGTCTATCCTTGATTTTTCACACTTTTGAAGGCTACTCCCACCCTGGTCAATGGTGACACTTGGGTCTTGTCCGGGCACTGGCTTCAGTCTGTTGAACCTGAGCGAGTTATGAATTCTTTCTTTGTACATGCCAGTCGGCTTCGTGCTATTCTGTGACTGCATCTCACACACAAAGATTCCGCCAGCGATTCCCAGATGTCTGTTCTTGGTGTCAGAAGGATTTGTGGGTGAGTGTGGATGGTGTATCTCAAATATGTCCCTGCTAATAGCAAAACATCTCCAGCTGGCCCGAAGCATCTCTGTTCTGAGGGCAGCCCTTTACTTCAGCAACCATGAATCAGGTACCAAACACTTCTTCTCTCAAAGAGAAGATTCCTACGCATGCTCCTCTAACCTGAGCATGTTACATGATTGCACGCAGTGCTTATGGGGGGAAGAGAGCTCTCAAGTGCAAATTGAGATTGGCAGTGACAATTCACATGAGGAAGAGCCAAGAACAGAGGTTTGGGGACTCAGAGAAGGTAGAGAGAAGTGACTCCTAGACACTAGGATACTCCAGGCCTTGAATTGGCAGTCACATGCGGCAGCTGTCACCTGAGGCTCTTTGAAACCATCACCTGGCAGGTGGTGAGCTGTGGAAAAGTTAAGTTAGGTACCTATAAAACCCAGAAGGACCAGTAGTACATTGAGATGATTCCTGTGGGTTTTCTGCACCCCTGAGTTGGACTTGACGGGGGTGTGTATACATAGGGGAAACCAAGCCCCGTGGTTTTGGCTCCCTCTGCACAGGTGTGGCACTGCTAATGACTCTGACTGGTGGGTAATCTTCATACTGTAAACTGCCCTCCAGAGAGGCCTTGCACACCCAAGGGGATTGCCCTGAGAAGTTCCACCAGGGTTTCCTGCGCTTCCTTACGCCAGGAAGCTAACCAAAGGTCACAGACTCTGTGCAGCCTTTGTTGTCAAGGTCCAGACCACAGGAGTCCAACTTAATTGATCACACTGGGAAAACGTCTCAATTGAAGTTGGACCTAGCAGGATGAGAGAGATGACTGAACTGATGGAGGGTGAGTTTAACTGAAGAGCTATGCTGCCTCAAACCCTTCAGTGAAGGAGACCGGATGTAAATAATAAGTTATAAATAAGTAAAACTCAAGAGCTAAATGAAGGCTCTTTAAATATGCCATCCCTCGGAGCTACAAGGGATCTGAGGTACGACTGGCCAGTAGGGACTCAACGTTGACACTAGAGCTAGCTAGCCTCAGTATGTTTTACCCAAACATTTTTCTCTGAGCTCACGTCATAGCAGTAAGAGGTAATCCGACGGCCTGAGGTCACACCCACTGAACTAAAGCAAGGAAAGCTCAGTTTTCAACTCAGCCAGGATTTCAGAGATTAAAGGTTTTAGTCACAGAGTCTCAGAATATGACATGAACCTCCACACTGCGGGAAGCACTAGAAACACAACGCCAACAAGAGAAGTTTGTATCCCGCCTTTCAGCCTCTGCCCTGTTGAAAGCAGGGTTTCTGCCTTTGAAGGTCGGTAGTCTATAACATAAAAATTGACAGACAGAATCACTCAGCAAGCTTATAGCAAGCCATCGGGTTAGAGGCCAGCCTATAAGCTATAAGCCTGTCGTTCTGGTCAGGTTTCTTGTCTCTCCCTCTCCCTCTCCCTCTCGCCCTCCCTCTCTCCCTCCCTCTCTCCCTCCCTCTCCCCCTTCCCTTTGTGTGAGTGTCTGTCTTTATCCCCAGTGTTAGAATAGATAATTAGCTATTTCTTTGAGACTTAGATGAGGTGCAGAATAAATTCGTGTAATCTGTTTACCAATCCGCCTGTGCTCTCTCTTCTCTCTAAGAGACCTGTACACCAGTCTCTGTCTGTGGTCCACTGAGTTCAGTACTCTCCAGGGGCACCTTTACTATCCCACAAGCTGCATGGGAGGACTGTGGACAGTTGTGTGCTCCTAAACCTGTTTATGTCAGTTGTTCTTGCTCTGTTTAACACATGTAACTGAAGAGTGTTTGATCAAAGGAAATGTTAGTATGGAATGAGTAGTCATTTCTATGAAAACCATTGTTACCTCAGAAAGACTTGTTAATTAACAGTGAGTTTTCTTTAAAACATGGGGACAAATTAAATACGAACAAACAAACTTACAGATTGAGGAGAAAATCATAAAAATCAACGCAGATTCTGCACGGTTTTTGGTTTTATTTAGGAAAGATGATTGAGTGTTCCAGGCAGCAGACCCTTCTCCTAAGACAAGGCTTTGTCACTATACCAAGTTGTTGAGGAGTGAGCACTCATATACTTGTAAGTATGTGTATGTTTCAGGGATGTGTATGTTTCAGGTATGAGAATAAACTTTTGATGGTTATATACTTCAGACGTTGTTTTAAATTAAGTGACATTGAACCCATCTTCGTTATGCTAAAGTTAAAGGATTGCTTTTATATCGGCGACATCCAGCTATGTTGTACAAGACACACATAACTGCAGGACACTTACACTGTGTGAGAGAGGACTGAGCCAGGCAGAGGAGAGAGTAGACCCCTAGTCTCCTAGTCATCTTCACTGGGGCCTAGGCTAATCGAGGGAAGCTGGGCAGAACTATTTTCACAGGCTCTCACAACCACACACTTCCTCTCTCCCAACCCTTCCTCTCTTTTGCTTCCTCTCTCATCCTCTTCCCTCAAGCAAGGAAACTGAGTTCAAAGAACTGAAATACCCTTCTGAGCTGACCCTGGAATAAACAAAGGAGAACCATTTGGAGTGGAGCAGCAGAGCACATTTTGCAGTCCCTGTTCTAGAGAGATGTTGGAAAGATGAAGGGAAAAACCAAACCATGTCTCTGGAAGGAACACACTTCAGCTGTTTGTTTGTTTGTTTGGCAGTGCTGGGGATTGAACTGAGGACCTTGTCCTTGCCTGCCAAGCGGTCTACTACTGAGCCATACCCCCAGCCAAGCTTTATTTATACATGCGTATCTCTTGGTGTGAGATTAGGATGTAGGGAAAGAAATCTTACAGGAAGTATAATAAAGTCCAGTGTATTTTAGGTTGGTTTCTTGTCTCTTTGGTTGAAAAACACTCTGGGAAGATGGCGATCTTTAGCTGTTCTGTGTCAAAGCTCTGCATCTGAGCACAAACAATGGTAGGGGGAAATGTACGGATGCCTGTCGATACTGGAACATTTTAACAGAAGTATTTGAGAACTTTCAGGCAGCATACTATTTCACAGTGAGGTGGTTGTTATCTTTCACAATAAAAGCCATAGGAATGTGCTGTAACTTATGCTAACGTGGCATGCTTGGAATCATAAAGCAGGTATGATTGTTCGATCCCTGTTTACTCAGAGAATGCCGATCCCAAAGATAAATATGCCAGAACATGAGCTCCGTGGGAAAGCGCAAGCTTGCTACCTCCACTCAAGAAGACAGGCCTCTAGCACACTCCTTATGGATTTAATTTGGATTTTCTAAGGCGTTTTATTCTACAGCATAACAGATGATTTTTTTTCCAATTAGTGTGGGAACAGCTGATGGCTGCCAGACCAACTAGAAAAGATTTCTCTCTGGATTTCTGTGCAACACTGTAATTCAGTGGCATTTGATCTGACCTGGCTTTCAGGATTAATGGCTGTGTCTTCCACCCTGAGGGCTCAGTCTCAGTTTGGAGCAGAGGGCAGAAAAGATGGGTGGCCATGGAGATTTACAGGTGGTGCTGGCTGCATTCGGTTCCTTGGTCCTTACTGATTCTTGGCTGATCACCATCCACCTTGATTTCTGAGGATCTTCTGGGGCTACAACAATGAAGGCGTGCTGACGAACTCACAACGGACTGAAAGAACTAGCTGGGCGATGTTTCAGGCTGGTGAAAGAGTCTGACTTAACCCAAAATCTTATTTTCCTTCCTTTGAGTGACTGTACTGTCTCTATGCTGCTAATAAAGAAACAGAGGTCAGAATATGAACCCCCAAATTCAGGGAGTTACCTGAGGGACAAATTGCTTCCAGTTTTATTCAGTTAAACTTAGTAAGAGACTTTGATGTTAGGTCCTCTGGTAGAGACTCAGCTACCTATGTCTGAGGAAGACTGACCCCTTGCTCATTACAGACAGTGGCATAAAATAGCAAATGATTGGAGGGCACCTCAGAAGCATTCTGTCTGCTGATGGGGGCCAGTCGAGGAGAGAGAGCTATGGGTAATGCCATGTGCAGCAGTTCTCTGTGGCCGGGCTTCCTGCCTGAGCCTTTTGATCAGTGGCCACGTCCCCTCAGCTACCACTGAGGGCAGCCTTGGGAGCCTGATCGTTCTGATCGTTCTGGATGCTCCTCCGCTAACCAATTGCATGACTATTGTATTTATTATCATTGTATTAGCTTCCATTCTGAGCCAGATGCCTAGCATATAAATAGTACCCATTGTCAGAGGCACTTAACTGAGAAGACAAATGATTCCAGTGTGATTGACGCTGGGCATTAACCCTTCAGTTGCTGCTGTTCTTAAAACGTATGAATACTCCCTGTTGATGGAATGGGACAAGTCCTGAGACCTGGGAGAAGGTACTCAAGAAGTAGACTCTTAGTTTTAAGAAAAAATAAACTAGTGTGGTGTCTTCCTTCCTTCTTTCTTTGCTTCCCTCCCTCCTTCCTTCTTTTCTTCTTTCTTCTCTTTCAACTTTTTCAATAAGCAGCTATAGGGGGTTAGTGTACAGAGATGCCTGTTGATACTGGAACATGTTAACAGGGTATTTGAGAACTTTCAGACAGAATAGTATTTCACAGTGAGGTTGTTAAGAAAAGTCATACAAATGTGTTGTAATTTAAGTTCCCTGCGCCCTTAAGTCCACCTGCAAGACAGGGTTTCTCTGTGTAAGAGCCTTGGCTGTCCTAGAACTTGATCTGTAGACCAGGCTGGCCTTAGACTCAGAGATCTGCCTGCCTCTGCCTCCCAAGTGCTGGGATTAAAAACATGTGTCACCACTGTTTGGCAAGTGTGACTTTTTTTTTGCAGTGGTCCTTTTTTAAAACTTGTGCAGAATGGCATTTTATTAGTTAACTGAGAAATAAATCAACACTTAAGCCAACTTTTCACCTTTCATGCAAGGCCCAATTTCAAAAGTCATTAACAACAAATAATAGGATTTAGGGCTGGAGCTGATGACAGAGCGGGGAGAGAACTTCCTGTATAAGCTTGGCAACCTGGGTTCAGATCTCCAGGACCCATGAGGGGCGGGAGAACAGGTGTGGAGGTATGAGCCTATAATCCTAGTGCTGAGAGCTGGAGACAGGGGGATGACCAGGGCTTGCTAGCTAGTCAGTCTAGTGCTTAGCAAGCTCCAGACACAGTATAAAACCTAGCAGCTACCTCTGGCCATTATACACTCTTGAATGGGTGCCACCCGCGCACGCACACACACACACACACACACACACACACACACACGAACAGGTGCATGCATTACTACTACTATAGTAATAAGTGAGATTTGAACAGATATTGAAGGTCCATGCTGTATTTCTAATTTCATGCTCTTTATTTTGAGGTGAAATCTTAACCCAGTCTATTAAAACCAATCAAGGCAAACCAACCAAGAGAACACTTGGGAGTGTGGGTCAGGTTTTCAAACCCAAGAAGTCCTTTCACAATGAGTTCATCTGTTGCTCCCTCACCCGGTGACCTTGACCCAGTTTCTTTATCTTGAGAATGGAAATGGCGGTATGTGCAGGCTGCTGTGACAGACCCAGGCTCTGATACCAACAGTAGGTAGATCACTCTGGCCTGGGGCCAGAGCTTGGAAACCAGGCTTCTCTTCCTCTGGGAACTCATGTTTGTAGGTCAAAGTTCCAGACACAAAGTGACACTGGCTTTGTGATTTCCCCTGTCCATGCCTGAAACACAGTGACCAGGATGGACACCTGACTGAGGAGCAGGGAGAGACTCGCTCTGTTGCCTGTGTGTGAAGACTCCTAAGACTCTGTGGCACCCCTCCCTCTCTCCTGCTGTCACTCGCTGTCCATCTCATCAGTGACTGACTTTCAGGTAAACAGTGACTCTTCTGTCACAGTTGTCTCATGACTGTTTCCTTGTCTCCTGGGTCACTTGACAGGTGCCTTAGCCTGTGGTGGTGGTGGGGGGCACTGTTTCTGTGCAGCTTCAGTGTGCCTCTTCTGAAATGGAGAGAGCTACATCAGATCGGGAAAGCTCTGGGAATCTTGGCAAGGCCTACCTGGCCCTTACCTCTCACCTCCCTTCCCCTCATCCCTGATGAAGTCTTCTCTCATCCTCCCTGCTGGCAACCACCACCAGATTCATCTCCTACGGTGCCACCCTGGCATGACTTTGAACTCAGGAGCTGCCCATCATTTCACCACATACCCTCCTACTCTCCTAATCCTTCTCTCGAGCACTACTAAAATGTCCCATTTGCCAGTAAACAAACACTCCACGCGCCTGTGGATAGGACCCTTCCTCCTTCCAAAGCATCCTCTGCCACCCACATCACTCAGTCTTCAGGGGTGAGGTACCAAGCCTTCTGAGATGGCCCAACGTCAAAAATCCCCAAAAAGGTTGGTGACACCCTTGCAACAGCAGGTGACAGCAACAGAGAAGGGTATAAAGAAGCCATTTTCTGAACCATTAGTCCTAGGGGACAGGGAAATGATGGAGGGCCCTTTCCTCATTCCCCAGCAGATACCCTAGGTATCTGGACACTTCTACTGCCCAGCCTGGCCACTGTGTTTAGGGAAGGCATGGAACCAGGGTCTAAGTTTTCCCCCAAATTCCAGACCAGTAATTGTTTTTCTCCTCTAGCTTTTCCCTCTTTCCTATAATCAAACTGCAGCCTGTAACCTTGAATACATGTTTCTTAAAAGAAAGTGAAAGAAGATACAAAAGAAATTCTAAAACTGGCTGACATTTCTAGGGCACTTTGTTTATTCTCTGAACCACCAGTCTTCATTCATGCCTTTTAATATCCTTAGGAGGTAGCATATTCAGCAAGGCTGGCTGGCCAGTGAATCCCTGGATCTAGACATTTCTGCCTCCTTAACACTGAGATTACAGATATGCTATGCCAAGCTGGGCTTTTTAACATGGGTTTGGGGGCTGGAACTCAGGTCTCCATGCTAGTGTGTCACAGGCTTTGCCAATTGAGCTACCTCCCCAGACTTTGAGTGTATATTTTGATTAGGTCATGGTTTGCCTTCTGTCAATTTGAAGAGAAACGTAGTTATAAATCTTCTGTGGGGGCGTGGGAGCTGGCAAGGCTGCACGGATTGTGGTAACTATCTGGATTTCTGTTAGATTGGAACAAACAGGACGCTCCCTGGACCCTTCACCTACATTTTCCCCCTGCACATTCTGTTCACTCCAAGAGCCTCAGCAAAGGGACTGTTAAATAGTCAGTGTGTCCCCAAATCAAAGTCCCTCAGAGAAGTCACCTTGTTGCTGTCCCCCAAGGGTCATCCAGAATGCCAGATTCTGAAGGAAGAATTGTTCAAACCAGTGGTCACTTTGACCAGTATAGGGTACCCAGTGTCAGGCTGGGCTGAAACCAGCTGACAAAGAACATCCAATGGGGCTTCTGGTCTTCATTTAATCTTTTGTCAGTGCTGGGTTTCAGCCTCTGTGGGTGTTGATGAGAGCCATGGAAACGAGGCAAAGGATCTGTCACATAGTAGCCTGGAAGATGACTTTGCTACTGCATACAGAACACTGCACCGAGAATCCCAGAGTGAACAGACTGCACTCCGGGTGATGAGTCAGAGCTGGATCATGAGGAACTGTGCTGCAGTTTGAGAGATTCCCTGACTGTCCCCTTCCCTAGGTGGAAGAAAACCACTTTCCCTGTGTAAAGAACATATGCAGTTTACGCCCAGACCACAGACTTGGTTTTGTGGCCAGGTTCTGGGTGCCTTGAGTGTTGTGGCCCAACAAATCTTTACAGGTTAATGAAGTACACGCTTTTAAACAAAACGTGTGTTTCTCTCTGCTTTTTGACTCCAAGTAAGTTTCTCTGAGGATCTCTACCCCTGCTCCATTATCTCATGACTGCCTTGGTGTGTGTGTGTGTGTGTGTGTGTGGTGTGTTGATGTGTGTGGGGGTGCACATGTGTCTGTCAGTGCATACATGCAGAGGTTGTCTGATGTTTTCCCTGGTCACTCTCTGTCTCACTTTTGGGACACGGTCTCTCACTGAACACAGAACTTACTGATTCAGCTAGACCAGCTGACCAGCCAGCTCCTAAGATTCTTGTATCTCGGCTCACACCCAGCACTAAGCTTACAGGTCCATGCTGCTACACCCTGCTTTTTTACAGGTGTGTTAGGGATCCAAATTCAGCCCTCATCCTCCTGAGGCAAGCACTCTACCACCTAAGCCACCTCCCTGCGCCTGTCTCGGTATTTTTATATGTTCACCATCCTCAGTGTTTCTAGACTCTGAATTATGGGAGAATTGGTTGCTGTTCTGCTGATTTCTTGAAAGAAGTGTGTGTGTGTGTGCATTCGTGTGCGTGTATCTTTTCACTTAAAAGGCCAAGCCACAAAGAGCATCCAGGAAGTGCAGAATGAATGGTTTCAGCTGACTAGCCTTTTTTTGGCACCGCAGGAGCCAAAAGAGATATTGCTGTATAGTAGATGCAGCCAACTGATCCTGGCATGGCGGAACTCTGTTCAAGCCTCCTTGCTGTGTTCTAACAGCTTTTAACCTTGGCCAAATGACTGAGCCTTGCTGAATCCCAGTTCCCATCTGTAAAGTAAGAGCAATAAGGTCACATGTGCAGGATTTCAATACAGGATGAAAGTGACTAGTTTGTGTGAACAATAATTGCAGTTGTCGTGGCTGTGGCTTTCAGCCCTAACAATCTGTCCTTGCCACTACCTCCTGTGTGTGCAAAGAACAAAGGGGAGGCCAACCACAGTCCTGCCCATCTCATAAGACACGCTTTGTGTGGCAAGGCTACCTGCAAGTGTGGCTGAAAAAAACAGCAAGCACTTAGGGGTCGGAACAAAGGGTATCCCCTCACGCCAGCTGAAGTCCCTGAGCTGAATGACTCTCTTCCTTCCTTGTTTCCCTTTCTCCACCCATGAATATTGACAGGCATGCACTCAAGAGTGATCCAGGGTAGAGTGAGCCATGGGGACCAAAGTAGAATCTGGTGTGGATTCTGTTTCTTAGGAACTTCACAACTATCAGGAAAGATGTAAAAACCCACAAAGATCAAAATACTGAGGACATAAAAGAGACACAACCGAAGGCGTGGAGCTCACAGAGAAGAAGAAATCAATGAGGAAAGGAGAGTGTGTCCCTGTGCCTCTCCTTCCTCATCTTTCAAGCTGCTCTGAGGGCTAGCAAGTCTGCTCAGCATGGACAGGCACTTGCTATGAAACCTGATGACCCAAGTTTGATCTTCAAAGCCCATGAGGTAGGAGGAGAGAACTGACTCCTGTAAGGTTGTCCTCTGAATTCTATACATGCTTTGGCACATACATGCACTCGAGTGCAGACACATACATACAAACCCACAACGCAGTAAACAAGCAAACCAATAAAAAACAATATCGGGCTAATAACAATATCTAGAGTTGAATGATTTAAGAGAGACATGCAAAGTTTGTGGAGCAGACTTCCTAAGTCTTCTTTTAATGTTCATTAGATTTGTCAAATGCCAAGTACAGGATTGCTCTTGAAGTAGAGATGGGCAGTATCCGTCCAGATTGAAGGGCAGAACGAGCCAAGGCAGAGTCTACACTGAAGTACAGAGTTGGGGAAAGCATCTAGAACAAGAAGTTGCTTGGGAAGCCAGGATAAGATTGTGGGGTCGTGAGTGTCAACATTGAGTCCTGGACTTTACTGAACACGTGACCTGAGCTTAGTCCTCTGGAACCTGGCAGTCACTGTGATTGAAGCTAGAATCCAGACCCATCTCAGGGCAAGTCTCAGCATCTTAGTGCCGTAGCTATAACAATGAGCCGGTTGCCAGCAGGCATGAGATTGGAGCTAGGACTATCAGGGCTTAGAACCCAGGCTGGAATGGATCCCTCAGGGAAGGATCCAGCAGAGTCCAAGTTGGAAATTAGGCTGCAGAGCAAAAGGTGTGGGTTAGGGATCCAGTGGTGAGTGGGAAGATGGACAGGAGGAGGGACAAGAGGAGTGAAGAGTATCACCCCACTGCCACCAGCTGCTGCTGCTTCTCAGTGATGGTGTTTGCCTTTCACCAGAAGACACTCAGCTTTGCTGGCTCTGTGTTTTATTTTCTGAGTCTTAGTGTGTGTAAATCCCCCTTAAATGTAGTTGCCTTTATTCTTCATCAGAGCAGGTAGAGGGTGCACTGGGGTGGACAAAGATGAAGGCGAAGGAGACTTTATTATCATCTCTGCACCAGGAAACCTATGCCTCTCAGTCCTTCCTGAGCATCTGTAGATAAGGTTCAGGAGGACATCACAAAAGTCTGACCAGCTCACGGTGTCCCCAAGAAGATTCCCTGTCAACCTTGAGGTTTACTTGAAAACTTAAAATTGGATAGTTTGAACAATAGATTTGATCATTTTTAACTCCAGCTACCATCAATTTTTAAAAATTACCCAAGGTCACATTGGTATACACACACACACACACACACACACACACACACACACACACTTCTGTGTGTGTAATATTTAATACTAATGGGGCAATAATATTTAATAAAATGGTGCAATGCAAGCAGTCCTCATGACCCCATGTATGTATTTAAAATTCTTTTGAGAACAAGAAAGTAAATAAATCTATGTACAAACCAAATCAAGATCAATTACTATAAAATGTCTATGTAGTGTGGGAGCAATGAGCCGACTAGTGAGAGTTTAAACTCATCTGTTGCTGTGAAGCCAGATCTGCATCTTCCCAGGAGATGAAGGGGAGGGAAGTGGCTGCATTAACAGGAGGGTGAGCTCTTGGTCCACACCTGCATCTGAGGCTTACAGAAAGACGTCTCAGATGGTCTCTGGAGAGGAGTCTTTCTGGTGTGCTTCTCAAAGGCTACATGCTGTCATCTCGGAAGGGAGAGAGGCTACTTCTCTTAGGATGGAAAATATTTGCTGGTCAGGGCTTTAAAAACATTTTCTTCATACTCCTCCGGTGGCTCATTTTCAGAGCTCCTTTTTCTGGGCTGAGAAACCCTGATTTACCCGTCGCATCCTTGCTCAGGGGGACGTTTGCCCTCAGCTACTTGAGAGCCAAGTCACCCTGACTTCAATGGGATCAGCACATGTTTGTCTAAAGGCAGAATTTGGCTCTTTCTGTTTCAGACCTAAGAGGTCTGTTTGTTATATTATGTAAGAAAGAGTGAGGTCATATAAATAGTCATGGCTCCTACCTTGAACCAAAAGCCGTCCTTATTTGGTGCTTCTTCCAAAGTTAGAAAACAATACAGGCACGAGAAACATTCTCAGGGTCACTGAAGAAATAATGGCTGCCTTGTGCTTGACCATGGGTTTGGAGGCAGTGTCGGCAAAGTAGGCTGCCTGCTGCGTTTAGCACTTGAAACTTGGACTCACTTCATTAACCTCTCAGCTGCTAAAAAAGAACACTGGAAATACAGTCAGTCTTCACCTTTCCCCGGATGCCCAGGCATCACAGGGATGGGGCCCTCTGTCAAGGCCTCATGATGTGAGGCAAAAACCTCAGCAACCCTTCAGAGTGAAGTCTTCTCCTATCAGCACTGCCACTCCAAACCACCCTTGGCCAGCTGAGTCTACAGAAAAGTAGCTTAAGTCTCCTCTTGACCATCACACTGGCTGAAGGTAGATCAAATGTCAGTCTTCAGTCTATGTAAATATTAACAGACATTAACCCTTAGTTCATGAGTCTGGATCAGATTCCTTTGGGGATCTAAGCTCAGAAGGCTGCCCTCTCCTACTTTTGAAGCACCTGATGCCTCAGTCATAAGAGGCCAGGCTTGGGGACATTCAGTTAAGTGAGAGGAGTGCTAAGAATTCGTTCACCTCTCCCTGCTGAGACCTAAATCCATTTTAACATCCTACTTAAATCCAGTTAGAACCACCAAGATGAAACTGCCATTCCCCTTTCTTTTCCTAGGGAAGAGTTTATGCAAAGGAAGGCCAGGCCTCTTCCATGGCAGGCAGGAAGCCTGGCAGGGCACTTATCTCCTTTGGGCAGTAAATATATTCAGTGGCAGCAGCGAGCGAGCTGCCACAGAAGTTTATCCCATCTTTAGGAAGAAAAGGACAGACCTTTGCTGCTACTTTATGTTGCTCTTCTGCTGTGGATTTTCTGCATTCCTTTCTTTCTTTCCTCCTTTCCTCCTTTCTTTCTTTCTTTCTTTCTTTCTCTCTTTCTTTCTTTCTTTCTTTCTTTCTCTCTTTCTTTCTTTCTTCTTTCTTCCTCTCTGTCTCTGTAGTTTTGTCTGCCTGTCTTCCACATTCTAGATGTATTTATTTTTATTTTACACATATGGGTGTTTTACCTGCATGTATGTCTGTGTGTCACATGAATGCCTGGTGCCCACAAAGGTCAGAAGAGAGCATTGGATCCCCTACAACTGGAATCACAGATGACTGTGAACTACCGTGTCGATGCTGAGAATCAAGCCCAAGTTGTCTGCAACAGCAGCCAGTGCTCTTAACCACTGAGCTGTCTCTCCAGGCCTGCATGGGTTTCCCTTTAAAAGTCATACTGTACATTCAGCTTTCTAAAGACCTGACCTCACTGTGTGCCCAGAAGTTAGTGAATCAAAAGAGAAAGAAAGCCACAGGTCCTTCTCTCTAAAGCCCCTTGCATGCTGAGGCGAGCAGAGTTCTTACGAGGGACGTGGCCTCTGCCTACACAATGCAGAGAGTCTGACCTTCTGCATATATCTTTAGATGTCATGAAAATGAGAAAGAACTCAGCTGACTAACCGGCTACATGTGCAGTGACTCCAGCAGCTTCTGTGTAGCTATGCTCAAAGTGGTTCTCAAATACATGGGACAGAGAGACTTTGGAAGACAGACAGACAGACCAGCAATGTATTTTTTAGTCCCCCCCCCCAAAGCCACAAAAAGTTTGTGAACCTTTTTGCTGGAGGGCAACCTTTGAAATCTTTTCCTTAGCCATGTTCCAGTTACACACTAATGTGAGCACACAGGGACCCATGTTTCAGCAGCAGAGAGCTTCGGGTCTTGTAGTTAGTTACTAAATGTGAATTCTAGAAGTGCTGTGATTTCATCAAAATGATTGCTTCTGGTAGCAATTTAGTAGAGGTGTCATGTCGAATTAAATTTTCTCAAGTTTCACTAGATAGAGATACTCAGTAAGGACACCAACATAGCCTATACTCCCCGTGCTGACGGAAGCGAGGCTAGAGTCATGCTTTGGTGCAAAGGAGGTCTTAATAGACCTGTTTTGATGTTCCGGGTCTTTGGGGACATCAGAATCCAGTGAACATATGAGTGGCTGTTCAGAAACTTCAAGATAGAGTCCTTGCTTGCAAGGTTCAGAAAAGTCAGGTTTTTACCTTCATCTCAATATGGGAAGAGCTGGAAAAGAGTTGGGAGATGGTCCCATAAACTAGGGAAGGAAGGAAGGGAGGGAGGGAGGGAGGGAGGGAGGGAGGGAAGGAGAAAAAGCAAGCCAAGCGTCTCAACACTGGGAAAGACGAGGCCCTGAGTCTACCCTGAGATGAGATGTTGCTGCCTGCCACAGTAGGTACTATTGGAAGAGGGCTACAACAGGCTCCTGCCAGTCATCTCAGTAATTACCCACTCCTGATGGCTTTAAAAATCTGAGTATACTTGTATTTCTCTATTTTTCATGATGGTGCTTAGTTTCAAAATCATCTTAACATGCTAGTTTCAAATAGCAGTTGTTAAGTTTCAAACCCAGGACAAATGGCTAAGGCCCTTATTTAACGTATCAAAGTAGACCTGGCCTCCAGGTTCTCCCAGTATCCTCCAGTACCCACTTTTTACAGGGTATGGCTGGCCCACCTTTACCTCCTACCCTGCCCTTACCCAGGAGGCTCTTCCCTGTCTAATTCAGACATTTTGGCCCTTTTTGTACCTTTGGCCTCCTGGCTGCTTCCCCTGGCTCCCCCATTTCCCTGCTGTGTCCCTACCCGGCCTCCCCACATGGCTCAGGGCCATGTCCATTCCAGACTCTCCAGATGTGTCCCTCCCAGATGTGTCTGCCTCTGGCTATGCTCTTGTGTGTGTGTGTGTGTGTGTGTGTGTGTGTGTGTGTGTGTGTGTATCCACATATTTATAATAAACCTTCTCCCCCACCATACTTCAGAGTGGTCCTGTTCTGTCCTGTCCTTTTTATTTTCCTTCCCTTCAGTAGATGCACCCACAGGTTCTGAAGACATGCTAACACTTTGTTTCATTTCTTCTGAAGCAGGATCTCATTTTGTAGCTCTGATTGCCATGAAATTTTCTTTGTTGACCAGGATGACTTTGAACTCAAGAGATCTGCTTGCCTTTGCCTCATAAATGCTGGGATTAAAGGCATCCCGATATTTCAAAATATCAGGAAATTTCTAGGTGTATGAAGTATGCTAGATTCTTTAATCTATGCTCCTGGATTATAATGCTCTAAGTGTTTATATCTTATGCAGAGTTGAGCAAACTCTCAAGACAGTATTGAGCTAAGGAGATCTGCATCCAATTTACCAGAACCAGAATGCAAAGAGGAGCCGGACAGGGTGTCAAAAAGATCACCATAAGCCAGAACCCTGTCTTACACCTGTAGCTTTAAATTTATTTCTCAGCTATGCTTGTATTCTGACTAGGTAATAATGTAAGAACATGAGAATCCTGTAACCCCATTTGGGAGGCTGAGACAGGAGGACCCCAAGTTCAGGTCCCACCTTCCCTACAGAGTAGGATCAAGGCTAACCTGGGCAACTTTGTGGTCTTGTTTCAAGATAAAAAGATTTTTGTTGCTGTTTGTTTGTTTTTGTTTTTAAAAGGACGGCTGAGCCTGTAGCTCAGCAGTCAGTGCTTACCCAGCATACACATGAGCCTGTAGCTCAGCAGTCGGTGCTTACCCAG
>NW_021621003.1:3169923-3241387 GCF_004785775.1 Grammomys surdaster | reverse complement strand
GTGCTTACCCAGCATACACATGAGCCTGTAGCTCAGCAGTCGGTGCTTACCCAGTGTACACATGAGCCTGTAGCTCAGCAGTCAGTGCTTACCCAGCGTACACAAGACCCCGTTTTATCCCCAACACCACATGTAAATGAAGTTAGTAGTAAATGGATTGAAAATTTCTTTTGTTATATGTGATAAAATGGATTTTGGGAGTGTTTCTATTTAAAGACTGCAAAACATTAACAAAAAGCCCAGCCCCTGTGACCCCAGCTCCTCCACGCACATAGTACGCTGTCCAGCCCCTGTGACCCCAGCTCCTCCACGCACATAGTACACTGTCCAGCCCCTGTGACCCAGCTCCTCCACGCACATAGTACACTGTCCAGCCCCTGTTACCCCAGGTCCTCTATGCACATAGTACGCTGTCCAGCCCCTGTGACCCCAGCTCCTCCACGCACATAGTACACTGTCCAGCCCCTGTGACCCCAGGTCCTCCATGCACATAGTACACTGTCCAGCCCCTGTGACCCCAGGTCCTCTATGCACATAGTACACTGTCCAGCCCCTGTGACCCAGCTCCTCCATGCACATAGTACGCTGCTGTGGTTTATTCCTGATCCTGACTCATTCAGTTTTTCTCCTGGAAGTTGTCAGGGTGTATGCCTGGTAAATGGAGAAAATCAGTGCACTGCCCAGACTACACAATGCCGTGACTCATTCCTGGCATTTCGGAGGCTTTGTAATGGAAATTGTGGTGCTGGGCCATGGTTTGTACCAAATGGATATATGAATATTAATGAAACAAGGCAGAAGCCTCTGAGGGTCCTGCATAATTCTCATGGAAGACTCCATGTCAGTGTGATGGAAGGCAGACTTTTGTGGGTGGACTGTTCCTGTGACCCACGCATGCTGGATTACCACAATATTGTCTTAATCAGGCTTCCGTACCCCTCCCCCTCCACATGCTAGAATACCACAATATTGTCTTCATTAGGCTTATACAGCACAGTCAAATATTTGTCCTTGGTAGAAGAAGGAAATTCTCTCGTAGGTTGGAATGTTTTGTTTAAAGTGTATTTGTGTCTATTGAACTAATCTGTTGGGGTTTGCACTAGTATTTAAATGCTTTTTAAAAATAGTCTCCAATGTTCTGCAGGCAATTCACATTCTATCAGCCAATCTATCTATCATCTATCATCTACCTATCTATCAGCTATCAATCATCTATCTATCATCTATCAATCATCTATCATCTATCTTCAGACATTGCCTATACACATCTATCTAATACAGGGACAAAGAAACATCTTTCTTTACCATCAGTGGGCTCAGAGTTGAAGCTCCAATTACAAAAGATAGCATTTGGGCTGGAGAGATGCCTCAGGGGTTGAGAGCACTTATTGCTCCTACAGACAGACCTGAGTTCAATTCTCAACATTTACATGGTATCTCACAAGCATCTGTAACCCCTATTTCAATGCCTTCTGACCTGCCAGGACACCAGGAATGCACATGACACACATGTATATCTGCAGGCAAACAGTCGTGCAAATAAAATCTTTTATACAAAAGAATTTAGTAAAAGGATAGGATAGAAATTGATGTACCTACATTTTAGGTGACATGGAATGAAGATACACAGAAGAGGAACTGCTGTGTTTTGATGTTTTGGATTGAAGAGAGGACGGTGTGTAAAACAAACCTGGGAGAGAATGGGCGTGGCTTGGCGATGTTATGTGGGATGAGGACTTCACAAGTCCTATCTGTCTAGATTCTTCCAGGCAGGTCTGTGTCTTCAAGGATGGTCATGTTTCTTTGCTCCACAGCAGTTCCTTTGGAGTGAAGTTCTAAGACCTGCCTCAGGGGAGGACAGGGGCAAATGAGAATGACCTTCCTGCCACAGCCGTTTGCTCGAGTGCCATCAACCCGTGTCTGTGGGGATACTGTGGAAAATGTGAAGTCCTGGACAATAACAACCCTTTTTCTTTGCCTAACATTGACCACAAACTTCTTTCAAAGGTCATCCTCTAATGTGCTGTGTGAGATGTGGTGTAAATAGCCAAAGAAACGAGGCTATCAAGGGCAGACTGCTCAAGTTGCATTTGAACTTGGATGTGACGGGCCAGCAGAACTCCACTGAAACTCACAAATAAGGCTTCTCCATTAGTCTTTGAAACAAAAGGTCAAATATTTAAAGTTGGATTTGAGGGATCCTCATGAATTTGTAGCCCTTCAGAGCAAGGCAGTTTTGGAGTAGCTCATTGGAAATCAATGTGTAGATGGTATTTTCAGCAGCAGAGAATGCACGCATCCCTTCTAACTCAGCCACTTTATTCTGCTCCTGTTTTCTCTAACAATAGCTCCCTGCTGTGTGCTCTTAAGACACAAGTGCTAATATTGTGAGGAATGGATTGTATGAGAAATAGTCTAATCTCTTCTAAAAGTGCTAAAAATACCCATCGGCCACTAAGAATGCTTAAGCATGCTCTCCCACTTTCAGATGCTGTGGGATGTCAGTGGACACCATGAAGTCTGGGCAGGAGTAGAAACTTACTTAGGTCATAGAATAATCAAGAACCCCAGATAAGGATGTTCAGAGCAATCGACAGCCATTACACCAGGGCTAAATTTTTAGGAACACAAACCATTCTTCTCCAGAACATTCCTTGAAAGTAACTTGTGATAGAAGAACCTCTTTTTTTCTCTCCCAAGGAAGCTGAGAAATAAGCTATTACATTCCCAGGGTTGAGGGAGATGGCTCATTCACCAGGGTCCTTAGACCTGTATTCAGATCTTCAACACCCATGTATAAAACTAGATGTGGTGGCATGTATCTACACACAGTGACTTGTGCTGTCATCCTAGCACTGACGGGGTGGGGACAGGAGGATGACTAGAGCCCCTTAGCCAATTAGTCTTTGCCATATCTGTGGACTCCAGGCTCAGTGAGAAACCTTGTCTCAAAAAATAATGTGGAGAGTGGTTGGAAAAAATTAACATTGACTTCTGGGCTCCACACCTACACAGAAATGTACACAAACATACTTACATACATGAAGAAGGGAAGGAGGAAGATTGTGTGTGTGTGTGTGTGTGTTGCAGATCTAGAACCTTGTGCTATGTCCCTGAGGTCCCATTTATTATCAAGAGACAAAGCAGAACCAAATACCTGACATCTTCTCACTGGCTCCTGCCCAGTCACCTTCCATCCCCTGAGCCTCATCCAGTCAAAGCCTCAGAACATCTGAAGGGCAGTATTGCCTTCCACTTGACAGTCTTCAGGGTTTGCCAACAAGGTCTCAGACAAGACCGGGAGTGACCTGGAGGGTACGGAAGCAAAACGATTAAGGAACAAATTGTGTGTGTCCAAACAAGAAGGAATGATAGGTTTACAGGGCCGCACTTCCTGTCTTCAGTTGTTCGCTCATCCCAGTGTGTCCCTCCCCCATTCCTTCCTATTCTATATCTGCTGGGAAATCTCCCTGGCTTGCCTCAGGTCACTCTGTCTTTTCTTCAAGCTTTGTACAGTTGTAGACACAGAACTATAAAAGGCAGAAGTAAGTAGTATCGATTTTAATAAAAACAACCAGATTTTCTGTCTGAAAGAAAAAGACACAACTTCTCAAAAAATAAAAAGCAGTAAGATGTGAGTGCATAGTAAATGAAGCCTTACCAGCAAACGTTTGCTTTCTAAACATAGATTTCATTGCAAAATGGCTTACCGCTGATGACGTGTGAGGCTGAGGTCCGCCTCTGGCACTCTAGCTGTATATATTTCTGGATTGTTTGCTAAGGTGATATTTATGCTTTTTATTGGAGTCATTGTTGTTGGGTTTGTTTGTTTGTTTGTTTTTTTCTGTGTGACTACTCTTTGATGTAATTATTTTAAGGGGAAATCAGCTTACCTAATTTACATTTATCCAAATTTGTTAAACATTTTTCTCCAGAAGAGTGAAAAATGACAGTGGAGACAAGATCCTGAAATCTCCATCAGCATTTTTTGCTGACTTCCAGTGTGATGGTTTTAAGAAAGCTTAAAGCAACCAGGGTCACTGATATATAATGAAGTCATTTGTATTTTTGCTTTATTATTTCACCTCAAAACTTGCTAGGATGTAAAGGAAACCTTATGATTTTAGTCTTTGCATAGGACATTGCCAGGAAGAGTGCTATTGTTATTAGATAATCATAATGGTATGTCCTAGAGTCCTTCTTATCCGACACACCCATTTCCCTCACAGCCCGCCAGCAGAGCCAGAGAGAGAGGAATAAAGCAATGGTTTGTTTGCTTTCAGAATTTGATTCTGTATTTCTGTGGAGGCATGCTGGGATATGCTTTTCACCTGTGATTAAGTTTCTAATATCTGTTGAGGTTTGGATTTCCTATCAAGGAAAAACCAAGAAAGCATAAAAGAAGCTCTGAGGCCTTGCCTTCAGCCAGTGAGTGACAACTTAGCCTCCTCAGGGACAGGCAGTGGACACCAGGGCTGCTGGGAACAAGAGTGAGCCTTAGTTTCCCCACCAGCTGCCAGGCACTGTCATTTTGGAAATGAGAAGTAATTATGCTTGGGAACAGATTTTGCAACTTTTAAAAAACACTACTACACACTTAGTAAATGGTATTAGCCCATCAGACACGAACCGGGGATTAACCGTGTAAACATAGCTGTGTGTACCCATCATTTGGTTGTGGGGGGGGATGCCTGTAATTTTAGAAAAGTTTGATTCCATGCAATGTGAATGGAATGCCAAATAAAAAATGTACAAGAAGCCAGTTTAGCAGAGCTTCTCTGAGGAGAGAGAAAGGGGGAGCGAGCGCTGGAAACCTCCCAGAAGCAAAGCTGTAGGAATGAGCTGGAACACAAACACTGCTCTTGAGTGGGGAAGGATTTGTGATGGATGCAATATCCCTCTTCAATAGGAAGTGTGTAGTTATTGAAGAGAGACCACAAAATCGTTATGTTGTCATAACATGCAATCTATGGTTACAGGGCTAGCCTGATGGGAACTGTTGGGGTGAATAGCTCAAACATACACCGAGATGGAAGGGGTCTGTGGTTTCACAAATCTCTCACGAAAGAAGGATCCTCGTGACAGATCGCAATATCACCTTCAGTGCTTAGGGGTGTGGGGCTCTGCCGTGTGCGTGGAAGGGTCTGGGGAATGGATCAACAGAGGGAGAATCCTAAGCTGTGCCAACACCCATGGCTCGAGAGGCAACAGAAATAGCTGGACCTTGCTCAGTTCCTTATCAGCTTCTTGCTCTTGGTACCCATTCTGTTTTTCTCTCCTGCATGGCCTTTGTGTCTTCCCAGGTCATGCCTGCATACAAGAAAGTTGCAGAGTCTTCCCTTGGGCCAATCGTAGCATGTAACAAACACAGAACCTGACTCAGCTTGCACATAGCCACTGAAGTCTCTTCTTGTGACTCTCAGATATGTCTCCGATCCCAGTACCCTTATTGATAGTGCCTACTGCTCAGTGGTTCTATTTTAAGCATCTGCTTGTGCAGATCCTGGTTGTACAGGGCCCTGTCTCCATGATGTTCTGCTCTTGGTATATATTCAATAGCTTCATCCTTTCAAACAGTATTTAAAAAAAATGATGCAGTGGAGAAAATAAACACACATTAAATTAAAGCATAAAAGGAGATACGCCGAGACCAAAGCTCCACTTTACCAGAATCACGGATCAGCCAGGGTTCATGGCTTATATTTGACCAATGCTGCCTTGTTTTTAAAAGGCCTGCTGGACATAGAGAAAAAGGACTGATTCCCACTGGCGGTAAGATTGCTGGTACCTAGGGCTAGTGATGGCTCAGTAGCTCACAGCACTGGTTGCTCTTTCAGAAGACCCTAGTTCGATTCCCAGCGCCCATGTGATGATTTATAACATTCTTTAACAACAGTTTCTAGTCCTCTGATGCCATATCGTAGCCTCCTGGGCTTTGAACAGACACAGTGCATTGACACCATCTGAACAGACACAGTGCACATGCACACATGCAGGCAGAACCCCATATAGATAAAATTTAAAAACAAATCTTCAAAAGAAATATTTCTGGGGCATGGATAATCGACTGACTTTTCTCTGTAGCCTGCATGTTGACTTACTCCGTTGTCAGATGTCTCAGGATCTGAGGTGGCATCTCCTCAGGGAAGCCCTGTTCTGGAGGAACAAAAGGCTACTGGCCCTCCAGAGTATGGGTTCTGTTCTATCTACAAAAGACAAGGGAGGAAAGGCTTTTCCCCTACAAAATCTTCTCTACAGGACACCTCCAGAGGGGTTGGAATGGAAGGCAAATGGAATTTCCCCCAGGGAAATCCTTGTGAGAAAGGCTGAAAACACAGGTGTAAACAAGTCTGAGGCCCAGGTTCAGGTTCAGGGGGGCTGATGTAACCCCTCCTTCTGTCTCAGGAGACGCAGGGAGATGACATGGAGACCCCAGAGCTACCACTCGGGACTCCTATGCTCTTTACTTCCATCAGGTTAAAATGGCCGCGATGATGGAGGGGCTGAGGTGCTGGGTAACCTTTTGTCAATTTTTTTGTGATTCTTTACCCAGAACACTTCTTAGTTTAGTTTATTCCTACCTAAGAGCCCACCACAGAGACTTAATTTCTTCCTCTATAGAGCGCTCCAAACATTCATCTGTCTCTTTAACTTTCATAAGAAAATGTAGATTCCTATAGCTGGTCTTTTTCACAGAAGAGGAACTGGGAGAACAGGAGCCTTTTATTTATTTATTTTTATTTTTTAAAAAGGAAAGGTGATCATGAAGGAGTTGAGTTTTTATTTTTCAGAGTAAAGGGCTCCTTCTCAAGCCAGGTGACCTGTTGCACACAAAAGAGCAAATTTCCTGCTTATCCAGGTGTGGTCAACACAGGAGAGAGGCAAGGCTAACCCTGGCTCATCTTGTGGGCACAGACTCCGGGAGATGGAAGGTTCTTAAGAATCTCTCTGACAAATCCCAAAACCAAAAGACTCCTGGAAAGGGTAGTTTTTAACTCTGCCTTTTCAAACTCCAGACAAAATACTGGCATTGAAAAAAGTTTTCCAAAGACTGCCTATTATTGGCTCCGATATTAACAGAAAATCAGAAGTCAAGAAGATGAAGGTGGAGAAATTAGTTAACCCTATTGACATGTACTTTGTCCAGCTAGGGGGTGAGGCACACATACATGAATACACACACACATACCTTATACATGCATGCATACACACACACTACATACATGTCCAAGCACCCACACATCCTACACATGTATGCATGTAATTATTTTTTAAGGTTACCCCATGAAGGGTCATTCATTTGACAAATAAGTGGTGCTCCTTAGAAAAGCTGCATGCTGTGCTTGTCAATATTTACCAAGTTAGCAGCTCTTCACGTGGTACCCCCAAATCACGGATCTACTTCCAAAGGGTGAGCAGTTCACTTTGAGGAAATGGCTGACTTTTGTGGAGAGAGACCAACACCCAGGCTGTTCATTCCAACAGATTTCAAAATGCAAAACGGAGCTTTCCTGTCTCAAACTCTATAACTTTTTCCAGATGGGCAGAAGTGTCCCGAGTGTATCTTTGCACCCAGTGGGATACAATCTGCTCATCTCTAGGGGGCTGCACCCACGTAGCAGACTTTCGTGAACACCCTGATCATGCCCCAGGCTTATGGTAGAGTACAGAGAAGCAAACATCGAGACCTCTGCCCATTTCCATTTGCCTAACACCTAGAAGCCATCGGAAAATTCTTGAGAGCCAGTGTGTGCTGAGCTTAACTCCCTCTCCCATTGCCCTCTCTGGGTTAGTGTCTCAGCTGCACCTGGCCACAGCCATCCGGGGAGCAGAGATAGTGATTGGTGGTGTGGTTTCTTGTTTTTAATTCCTAGACCTTTGTCCTAGTAGCTGAAGCAGGTAGTCAGGGGACCCACTCTGTGCATCTCTCAGTGTTGGGGTTAAGAGGGTGCCTCAGAACAAGACCCTGAGGAGAGGGCAGCTGAACCCAATGCAAGGCTCAGCTCTGGATACCTGGTTTTCAGAGATATTAAATATATTCAAAGGAGGGAGGCCAAGAGGCGGGAGTGCCTAGAAATCACATCCCCAAGAATAATTTTTCAAATGCTGTGAGTTTTAGGCTAATAAGACAGATATGGGGGAATAGCTGTTTTGTGAAAAGGAGAATAGATTTATCTTTTTATATTTTCATTGTCATAAAATATTCCTAACATAAAATTCACCCATTTTATCCATTTTAAGTACTGTTCCACTGTTAATCACATTCACATAGTTGAGGGGGGTCATCAGGGCTATACTATTCTAAAATTCCTTTGCCATCTTAATTAAACCAGAGCTCAGTATCCATTAAATGGTGAGCCCTCTTCTTCTTGCCCCAGCTACCAGCAACTTCCATTTTGCTTTCTGTCTCTAAGAATCTGATTTGTGTAAGTGGAATTGTGCATTGTCCACCTCCTTTAATCTAGCTGAATCCACTGGGCATAGTGTCTTGGAAGCTCATGCATGTTGTGGCTAGTGTCAGAATTTCCTTCCCTAGGAAGGGTGAAGAATATTCCATGGGCATCATCCATTCTGTTTATCAGCTGATAGACATTTGAGTCTTTCCTTGCATGTTATGTGACTACTGTGAACAATGGCATGAGAGTACCATAGGTTCATTCTTCACCGTTTTAGGAAAATGGGTCCCAGTTAACTGGGCAAATGTTACAGAGGCTAACTATGGCTTTGTAGACCCAGTTCTCCGACAGTGGAGGAGATTCCCACGGCCTGGAGCATTAGGTCCAGGAGACTCTTAGGCAAGAGTTCTTTGGTAGAGACATTCACATCCAGTAAAGAGGGCCCCTTCTAACTCTATAATCTCATGATTTAAGGCAGAGATAATAGTCCCTAGAGGCCACATATGGAGAAAAATGATAGCTATATCAGATAAACCTTCATCCCCTGAAGGATGAGAAAGAGCTGGGATGTCAATATGAGGAACAGGATCTACTACTGTCTCTAGCCTGAGACTGAACTCACAGGCTGATATTCTGGGCAGCTTAGATGGAGATTCTGCACAGGGCTGAGGAGCTCTGTCCAGAGCATGGCAGACAGTTTCCTTGGATTGTAGCATCCTGGGCAGGATGCTGAGTCTGGTGTCCTTAGCACAGTTCTTCATGTCTGTATGTCTGCTGGGAAGAGAGCACTTTCTGTGGAGCCCCATCCCTAACCTGATTGCCTCTCAGGCTATGAGAAGTCTAAGGGTGAATGAGGATAAGTGGATACAAGGCACCCTTGGGGATTTCAGGATGGCTTGTCAGCCTAGGTGGGGATGCCCTGGGCTCCCTCCCAGTTGGTTTCATCCTACTACTGTTGGGGGTGGGGCATTGGTTCTTATCATTCGTTGAGAGGGTCCTGCCAGAGAATTCCAGTATTCCGGAGTAAGTTTAATTGTGAGTGATTTCATGCTGTCCTTTTTATGTTGAAGCCAGGGGCTTGCATCATATGATGCAAGTGAATTGGGGAGGTTTTTATTTGCATGTGAATCATAGCTTTTCCAGCTGAATGTCACTTACTTGGAATTTTCGTCTGATTTTGTTTTTGTTTTTGTCTCTTGGTGTTTTTCCATCGGGCTCCTGGCTAACCAGAAGAAGAAGAAGGAAAAAAAAAAAAGTAGGGAGGGCTCAGTCTGCCTGGAGCAGGGTTTGAGTTGGCAACTCCGAGGGGGAGTGTTATGAATGTGAAAATAAGAAAACGGATGCTTTATTTTGCTTTGAGGGAGGAACCAAAGCCAAGTCAAATCGAGAGCTCTAATTTGGGAATAGTGTTATTACAGGTCGTTGGGAGCTGGGTACACGCTAAATTGGGAGGCCAGTCACATGAGGAGGCAGCAAAGCAGTCACATGGGGGACAGCCGAGGCTCGTTTACAATGAAGTTTTATTTTATTTACTACATGGTTGAAAGAAATTTATGGCGGAGTCGGAAACCGAATCACCTCAGTTGTTGTTGATCTCTCTAGCTCCTGGCCAATTAGTTGTTTTATACCCAAGCCAGGATGTCCCATGTGTGCGCTTTCTGGGGCTTTATTTAGGACCTGGGATCTGTTCCTTGATGAGTTGAGCAGACCATGTGCTAAAGGCTATGTCTGCTCCCCACGTCCCAGTCTCATTCCAAGTGGCTTGCTTCCTTTTTCTCTGAAGTCCCTAGGCATTTTACACATCAGGATCAAGGTACCTGGATAATCTCTCTGTGTCTCTGTCTCTGTCTCTGTCTCTGTATCTCTCTCTCTCTCTCTCTCTCTCTCTCTCTCTCTCTCTCTCTCACACACACACACACACACACACACACACACACACGCACACACACACGGAGATGGACAGACAGACAGAGGACAGAGGGCACACCCACACCACCTTTCAGTTTCTTTTCCGTTTCCTCCACACTAATGCTGCAAATGTCAGATTGAATGTAAAAAAAAAAAAAAGAAAGAAAGAAAAAAGAGAAAAAAAAGGTAAATCCCATCCGTGCTGTGGAGTTCTGAGCAGAGCCCTTGTCTTACTCCCACCTGCTGATTTCTGATTTTGTTGGCATCTAGGGTAGGACCAGGGCTATGTGAACTAAATTGCTGATTTTTCTTGAATCCAAGTTGCATTTCCAGGTATTTTAATCTGGGCTCAGTTAGCAGCATTCAAGATAAGATGTAAACAGCTCAAGACTATCTAGAACCAGTGAATTGATATCCAACGCAAACACGTGGGGCATGGTCCTAAATGGAGTGCCTTACTAAGAGTGTGACAGCCTGCTGGTGCCACTGAAGCATGTGGGCCAGCAATACTTGTGATCACCGTTAGGAATAGAAGGTGTGTGGAAACTTTCTATAATAACAGCCTGTCCCTCCAGACTGGCCTGGACAAGTGATCAGGGACTCTGGCACCGTCCGCAGCTGTACCAGGGTATTGGCGTGTGACCTAAGGCAACTTGCACGGTCCCTTGGTTTCCTGTGTGAATTTGGAAGAGGGAGAATAAGTTCAGGAGGTGTTGAAGAAGTGAAGTGTCATCAGGTAAACAGAAAGCACACGGAAGTGTTCTGAGAATGCATACCACAGTCACACAGGTGCTGGAGCAAGCCTGGGTGGCTGGCCTCTTCTTAGCACTGCTCCCTATGGCTGACGCCTCTGACATCACAATACTCAGGTGGCCACTCAATAATGACGAGCTATCCCCAGCAGACACCAGAGGAGGGGAGAAAAAGGAGGAGGACGAAGTGGAGAGGGAGGAGATGGAGCAATCCCTTAAGTGATCATTCCATCCACGCACACAGCTTTCACCTAACATCTGGTTCAAGTGTAATGTTTTCAGCTCCGCATCACCTGTACAGCGTCTGTGCCCTCCCCTTCAAACGAAGCACAGTATTAAGGTCCTCTAATCAAGAGAACTGTGCTCCCCTCGCCGCATGTCTCGTGGTTCACCGGCAGACCAGTGAGTTAACACGTCTTCACCAGACGGCTCTCCGGAGCAGCTGTTTAGAGGTAATGTTCTGGCTGCCATGACTTCCGCCAGATCCATCACAGCCCTCCTCCTGGGAGTGGAGCTGTATTCTGTGGACGAGGTAGAGGCTGTGAGGGTGGGAGTCTAGGTTTAATATATATATATATATATATATATATATATATATATATATATATATATATATATATATATGACAGCACTGACATTTTTGCTTCATTGTGTCTGTGGCTACCCCGGGCTGGATCACACCTTATTGTACAGCACACTAAAATCCAAATAAGTGGAGTCATCCCTCCCCCATCCATCCTTAGAAGGGCTTTGTACCTCTCTTCTCTGGATAGACGGTGATGAATAGAAAACCAGAGAGGTCAGCCCTGCCTGAGAAATATTGTGACATTTCGATGACTTGTTTATTGTTTTAAACTCCACGACTTCTTTAAAAGAAAGAAAAAGAAAGGAAATGAAAGAAAGGTCCATGCCACTCTTGAAGCAGTCCCTCCTAAATCAGCCTTTCTCGCCTGGTTTCACACTAGCCCTGCATGGGGATTATCCTGTGAGAACATAGAGGCTGTGCTTCTCTTGGCTCCCCTGTCAGTGGTTCTCAAACATAAACAAACCTTGATCTCAGTTATTTGGAAAGCTAGTCAAACAGGGTCTGCGTTCCGTACTTGGGGTGGGGTGTGGGGGCAGACTCTGCATTTCTATCTAGTTCCCAGACACACAGCCTCCTACCCCGAAGCAGCTCTTAGACCGTTGGGACCACTCCTTCTTCCAAGTCCATACGGCTCCGTGGAGATTTGATCCCGGATGATACTGTGCTATGCTTTGGGACCATCTTCTCCTGTCCCACCTCACCTCCCACCAAGTCATTTAGAATCACCAGCCATCTTATATAGTTCTTGGAAATGAATGCCTCCAGATGGTGCCCCTGGAGCACTTACAGCTAGGGTCCTGAATGTCATCCCCAGGTGACTCAACTTCACCTGTGTTTCTGTGTGAGGAGAGGCAGGACTGATCCATGATCCATGCTACAGAGATCTGTTGAGTGTCTGTCTGGCTTAGGGGAAGCTGGTGTGGAGCTGCTGGGCACGAGTGCAGGGAAAGGATGGCACTGTCTTCTTCTGGGCCCCACTGGTCGTGGCAGCTCAGTCTTGCTTTCTCCTGTTGATATTGAGCTTTACTGTCTAATGAGGAGTGGTATCTGAGGAGAAAGAGCAGGCTGTTGACAATCAGCTATCACAGAAAATTTAATGCATCTCTTTCAACCCGTGCGTCCAGCAAGACTGTGTGGTCAGCTTAGAGAAGGGAGTAGCGGGTTGCTCGTGAGACAGGGGTATGACTAGAGAGATGAAGTGGCCAGGTCAGTGATGGGGCTCAAAGGTGTGAGGGCAAAAGTGAAAAAATGAGATTGGTGATGGGAGGCAGAACCTTCAGCCATGCCACGGGTGATGGAAGGGGCAGAAGAGAGGAGGGAAAGAATCTGGATATATACGAGGTACATCTCCAGCAGAGAGTATCTAATGTCAAAAATAGAGATCTCTTTTTATAGGATTTAAACAGCTGATGGCCATCTCCACTAGAACAGTGACAATAGACCCAGATCACAGTGACTTCTGTTTCTTGCCAAGGAGTGTGTTGAATGCTGGCTGTGGGTCTTCTCGGGAGCTGAGGGTCTTCTACAGCAGAAACTCACTGATTTTTACAGCAGTGCCTTTGGTTCCAAAGATGTAGACCTTCTCCAAGTGTCTGTACTCCTATAGTCCTATTCCTGTCAAATCATTCTCATTGAAGACATTTCTATGATTTCAGCATCTTCTCAAGGCTCTCAACCAATTGTATCAAAAAGGACAGGCCCTAGTGCCAGGCTGTATACCTTGATGGAGACTAAAGATAAGTAGTGGATTAGCAGGTACACCTTTGTCTAAAGGTGGCTGTGCAAGAGCCATTAAAACAAAGTGACACACTACTGTGTCATCCTCAGCTCAGGGTCAGTGAGTATAGAGCTCTGCATGGTCTTTCTCGAAGGAGCAGGTTCCCACCTGGTCACCATGTCCCCAGGACCTGGAGGTAAAGATGAGGGCTAGTCGGCGAGTTTTAAAACCCCTGGATATAAAAGTGAACCTTCCTTCCTCCTACCTCCTGCCATAACTATCAGCAGTGAGATGGGGCAGCTTGGAGCATAGCATGTAGGTCTGCTGGATCCGGGCCGTTGAAAGTGGATGGACAAAGCTCACTCATGTCTGGACCCTGCTGCCCTGGGCCTTTTCTTCACCCTCCATCCTTTCTCATTCCCCATGACTTTGCCTTCCTCCTTAGGTCTTGTCCTTTCTTGTAGAATTCTAGACAGCATCCTTGACTTCAGGAAGCATGAGTCACATTCTACCTATGTTTTTGTCTTCTGCAGTTTCTCACCAAGTTAACTAAAGCAAGAGGTTCCCACCTGGTCAGTTCAACTACCTCTGCTCTAGCCATTGACCTATACCCCTGCTTCATCCTGGGCTCCAAGGAGGAGACATGGCCACAGCCATTTCATTCTTTACTGTCACCTTCCCTACTGTCCTTGCTGCTCTCTGGCCCCAAGTCTTCAGCTTTTAGAGGTAGTTTCCCTTCTCATTTAAAAACAACAAAAACACAAACAAAAACCCTGAAACCTGAGTCTGACCACATCACCAAACTTACTAACCTGTGAGCCTGCTGCATGCACATTTAGCAGGTGATTGCAGTCCTGCCTTTACTGCTTGCCTCTGCATAAATTCCCAGGGTAATAGCTTGGGAGTGGACCAGGAAGGGAGGTGTGCCTCTAACTCCCTCTACAGGGCTGTGCTGGTGCAGCACAAATGGATGCCTTCCAGGGTCACCTAACTCTGTTCTTGTGGTTAATCCAGACTTTTCATAAGGCAATGCATAGTTAATTTGCAACAGAGATTCAAATAGCTTACCTCAAGAAAAAACCGTTCATTTCTTCTCTATAGGACGATGTAGATGTGTAATGCTTCAGGTTTTTTGCCAAAATGCATTACATATAAACTTCACTGTCAGCACCTTCGATGTGCTTGCTTTGGGACTCTCAGTGTGCTCTTTCTTGATGACAGTATTTACATAGCTACATCCCACAGCATAAACTCACACATTCACACTGGTACATTAGATTCCTAGATCTTCAGATGAAATCGTTTGCCTATCCGTTGGTAAGAAACTCTGTTTAGTTTAGGAAGTGTGGGACCCCATGGAGGAACAGTCTGGGCTCATTTTAAAGAACATCACTCCTAGTGCAGGGTGGAACTGTTGGCTGTAATTATCCTCACACTTCCTAGGGTTAATTCCTATTGTGTGACTTAGCTGCTGTCCATGTTGGCCCATGTGATCAAGCAGGAAATATCAAAGCTCTTTTGTGAACTGCTAGGTCCTCCAAGAGACCTCCTCACCCCCACCCCAGCTCTCCTCTCTGGACAGTACCAAGCACGTAGGCCTTGGCATTCTCTTAAGGCCACCTTACATTGCAGTGGACACCGTAGAGCACAGATACTGTGGGACTTTGTTGGAATTCTCATTTCTAGTCTTCCTATGGGACAATGCCCGATGCTTATGCAGTATTACCAAGCATGAGCTTTTGTCTTCTTTTACCAAGTCAGCACAAGGATTGCTGACTCGTCATTTTAAAGACTCTGAGCATCACTTCATGGTGTAGGGGGTTTGGGTTCTGGTGGGGGTGGGGTGAAGATTGGCAAGTGCAGAAACTCAGGCCTTTATACAATGGGCCATCTCCAGAAAGGCTTCCGATCCTAGCAGCTTTGTGAAATGAGATTGCATCATGTGCTTGTCAAGAGCAAGGGAATGGTGTTTCCATCTTCAATTTCCATAAGTTTTAGAAGCCCTGTTCCTAGGACATTTTATTAAAACTGTCACCATTCGGATATGAACCATCTTGACACAGTGCCATTGGGATTGCTTTTCTTTCGCTCTTCAACAGATGTTTGCAAAAGAGTTGCATTAAATACATTTAATTCTGCTATCTCGGCCTCTCAAATCTGGGTTGGTTTTTTTTTTTTTTGTGAAGATTACTTTAATTGATGTCATGACAATCAGGGAGAGCACCCAGGATGCTTTTGTTCTGCGGCAGAATTTTCCACCCTAAACAGAATGTTAAGAAGGGGAGTTCAGTAAAGACCTGGAAATTGAACTGTTTTGTCTTTTGTCAGACACCCAGCAGGCCACACAGGGCTAAGCACTGAGAAAGGAAAGCAGTCCCAGGGATGAGGGCAGGGTGAGATGGCAGGGTGAGCAACTTAGTATGAGCGAGATTTCCTTAGAAAAGTGATATTGCACAACAGTGAGCTGATAGGAGCAACACGTGGCTCAGGGGAAAGTGTTCTAGGAAGAGAAAATACCAAGTACCAAGGTTCCAAGAGAGGTGTGCCTCTGACACATTAAGGGGACCTGGGCTGGAACAAAGCAGGAGGGACAGTAGCAGGGTGGGACTGAATTATAGACCTGGAGGATGCTGGCTTTTCCTCGTGATAGGATTGTGTGCTGGTTCATTTCTTACCACCCTTGCAGAATATCAGAGACTTGGGTACCCTACAAGGAATGGAGGCTTATTTAGCTCCTAGATTTGGAGGCGTAAAGGCTAAGACCAGACCTAGTCCAGCCCAGTTGGTTGAGTCTCTGGTGAGAACCTCGTGGTGAGTGGCATCACAGTGGGAAGAGTCTATGCAAAAGAGAAGCCTTGATAAGACAAAAGGCCAGAGAGTCAGGAGATGAGACTTGCTCTTTTTACAGTTCACTGGCATGGCACCTGGCAAGGCTCCACTCAGTTCTTTGTGAGGACAGTCACCTATCATCTAATTAACTTCTGACAAAGCCCTACCTCTTAGAAGTCACATCACGTCTGTACTACTGCTACATGTGACCCAATCTTCCAGTGTGTGAACCTTTGGGCATCCCCAAACTACATCCCCAAACTACAGCAGATGGGTAGCACTCCAATCTTTAATCAGGAGAGCAATCAACTAGTCTTAAAAGATCATTCTTACAAAATGATAGTTATGATTCCTAGACTTTTACTGATGGGGGAGTGAGGTGCCTATGTCCAGATTCTGGACATATTCTGAATACACTAACAAATTAAGCACACGGTAACAGATCTGGAGGGAGAAAGAGGGAAGGACATATTATCATTGGACATGTAGCTTGAGACCCTGTAAATGGAGACAAGGGTACAGTTGAATCCATGGCTAGAGTTCAACAGAGAGATCTGGGCTATATACATAGATGTGGTAGTTTCCTGGCAAAATCATGGCTCAGAGGTCAGAACCCAGGCAGGTGGTTGGGGAAGTTGGCTTGTTTTATATACTTTCTGGAAATGGGTGCCTCACCTACAAAAGTCAAACAGAGGCAGCAGAAGTCAGAAACTGAAAGAGAACCACAACCCTAACCAGAACTCTTGGTCAAGAGACTTCAGGATGGATTCCTAGTTGCCCTGGATCCTTCCGGAACCAAGGAACCTTCCTGGGGCACCCAGATATGCCAGAGCCCTGGGGTGATTGGCCAAAGATGGAAGGTCCTTGTTGAAGAGACCATCAGACCACTCTTCAGGGGTGGCCGAGCCATTGAAGGATTTTACTGGGGCTGGAGATTCCTGATTGCTGCCCTTTGATCGTCACCGGATGCCCATGGATGACCAGCAAGCTCCTAGTAGCTTCCTGTCATCAGAGAAGGCTATCAGGTTTCATGGTTCTACTATACAGATCGCTGTCTTTCTTGGCAAGTTCAAGAAGCAGGGTTTTCAAAAATTCTTTGAGAATTGCCTGTGTGTATACAATGGAAAACGATCACACTCACCTACCATTTCCCCACTCCAAACTCACCTCAAAGCTCCCCTGTCACATTCATCTCCCCACTTCCTGATCCATAAAAACAGGTAGAATGGGGTCATCCAGTAGAGTGCAGGCATCCTACCAGTGACCACACCTCCAAGGATGACTGACTCTCCCATTCCCAGCAGTTAACTGCTGATAGGTTCTCATTTAGGGATGGAGTCTCATGACCTCTTCCCTCATCCATGCTGGAATTTTGATTGGCTTGATCTTGTGCAAGTCTTGTGTTTTATACAGAGGCCAAGAGCAGTGTCACGTCCACAGGCAGCTTTACAGCACACCTCTCCATCTCCCAGCTCTTACATTCCTCTCACCTCCTCTTGCAAGATGTTCCCTGAGCCTTGGTGGGATTTTTTTGTTTTGTTTTGTTTTTACTAAAGTATACAAAACCCCCTGTATTAGTTAACCATTGCTGTGTAAGAAATTATTCCCAGGGCGGGGGCAGTGGTTGGAGGAATGCCTCAGCAGTCAAGAACTTTGTTGCTCTTCTAAAGGACTGGGGTTCAATTCCCAGCACCACATGGTGTCTCATGTCATCCATAATTCCTGTTCAGGGAATCAGAAACCTTCTTCTGACCTCTGAGGGCACCAGACACAGTGGCACACAGACATACGTGTGAGCAAAACACTCATACACATAAAAAAATAATAAAAATTAAAACAAACTTTTAAAATTACCCCCAAACATAACTGCTTAACATAACAGCCTACTTGGGTAGATCTGGTCCAATGCCTCCAACCACATCACTGTCATGGTATTAACTGGAGCTGGGGCAATGCTTCGGCTCAGTGGAAATGGGTGCCTCACCTACAAAAGTCAGACAGAGGCAGCAGAGGTCAGAAACTGAAAGAGAACCACAACCCTAACCAGAACTCTTGGTCAAGAGACTTCAGGATGGATTCCCAGTTGCCCTGGATCCTTCCGGAGCCAAGGAACCTTCCTGGGGCACCCAGATATGCCAGAGCCCTCTTGGGCTCATATCTTGTTGGCTCAGTGGCATGTCTGCCAAGCTTGTTCTCTTAGCAGAAGGCCTGAGCCTTCATCTTCTCTGGAGATGCCTAAGTCTCTTCATAATTGGTATCACTGGCTTCCCCCACAGCGAGGGAATAGAGAGAGCAAGATAAGAACTACAAAGCTTATCAAGACATCTCTGCCACATTCTTTTAGTCACACAGACGTGTGATTAGTGTAGGAGAGTGCACAGGGTGTGAATGCCAGAGTAGAGGGCCAGTAGGGACCATTTGACAAAGGAGAGAGATGCTTCAGGCCACCTGACTCCCTCATACAAGGCACCACTGGTTACAAGGCCTTGGTAACTCCAGACCGTTTGGAGCTCTTATGAGAACTGGTATGTCAGCACAATTTGCAGACTCCTACCAAGTTATCCAGATTATTCTCCCAGCTCAGAAAGATACCTTGGGAGACAAGAGGCAAAAGTAGGTGCCTACTTAGGAGCTCACATGCTGATTTGCCATTTTTGTCTTGATGTTGGGGGTGCCGTGTCAGCTCATACTGCAGCAAATGCTTGCTATATGATGTTATCATTTGTTTTGTTTGCTTGTTTGTTTAGTTTCTGTGTTTTTTTAAGCATTTAGAGTTGTACTAAATTTAGGAAGCTTTTGTCTCTGCTGTGTCCAGGATTGAGTTTGTAATGTAAATTCTAGCTAGGACTATTTAACCATCACTTCCAGTGTTACTGCCTTGTAACAAGCACATGTATTTAGCCAGTTCTTCATGCGAGTGTGCACTTAATTCCCAGCCATTTCTTGCATGAACAAATTGTCTAAATGTACTTGTGAGAAAGTCTCTTTATGGTGAACATTATTAAACTGAAAACAGGAGTATAATAAGATAGCAATTTAAAGGTGATTTACTAACAATTGCAGCTTTTGATTGTGTGGCAATGATACCGAATTTGTCACCCCAAGAATTGTGGAACAGTTTTCTAATTCTCATGGTCTTTAACTAGAACTTTCCATTTTTCTTTTATTCTTCTTATGTCTCTGGATTAAAAATGGTAAATTGTTAACTTTTCCCATTAAATACCCAGGACAGCTGGCTCCCTACTCAGAGAACGGATAGACGGGTTGGTGTCATCAAAACTCATGGGGATTGGACTTTAGCTTCCCATGTTTAGTTCTCATTCCATACAGGCTGATGCTGGGGTGAGTCAGGAAGAGATTAAGGGACATAGACACCCTAAAGAAGGTTGGTGGGCATCTAGCAGGATTTAGCCAGCGTGTCCCAAGTCTCTTTCTGTAGGATCTGCCTTCTGTTTGATGGTAGAGGTGTTCGCTCCTGTAGTATTGTCACAGATGCTCATGCTGAGAGGCTAACTTGTGCAGCCTGGAAAGCAGGGAAGCAGATCCTGCAGGGCTGGCTTGGTAATTTGACTTGGGGAGCCATGGTTGACAGGATATACTGAAAATCCAGATAATCAGCTCACAGTTTCCTGCGGGCAGACCACCACGGGAGACCAAATTATAATCAGAAACCATTTTCTAAGTCGACCCGAAAAATCTCACCCTTAATGTGGGCATAGCTCCAGGCTTCATGACCAGTGCATTTTTTCCCTGAAGGCACCTAGGGAGCTAACACATAGTCCACCGTTGTTGGTGAGCAGGAGATCGAGGCGAGGGAGGTGAGGGAAGCATTTAGTAGGGGCAAGTTAGTGTCCTGGATATATTTGAGAATAGGAATGTCAGATGGACCGAGCATTCAAAGCCACATGGCTAAAGCTTCCTTTTTTCCATAGAGGCACTTGGTTATACATTAGTTTTCTTTAGCCATGAAACAAATTACTTAAAGCTTTTGGCTGATTAGAACAATACGTATGTAATTACGCACTGTTTCTGTGGATCTTGAAATGTGTGGCTGTGGCTTAGGGTCCCTCAGAATGCTGATTGGAGCTCTAGTCATGTGAAGACTCTTAAGAGGGTTGTGACTTCCTTTCCAAGGGGGTACCCTTATATGACTGGCACCTTTGAAGTGGAGATTGGCAGAGGACCTCTGTCCTGGTGAATTGTGTGTCAATCTTAATTACAAGCTAGAGTCACCAGAGAGGAGGGAGCCTCAGCTGAGAAAATGCCTCTGCTGGGTGGTGGTGGCACGTACTTTTAATCCCAGCCCTGGGGAGGCAGAGACAGGTGGATCTCTGAGTTTGAGGTCATCCTGGCCTACAGAGCAAGTTCCAGGAACAGACAGGACTAAACAGAAAAAAAACTCTGTCTAAAACAAAAAGTAAGCAAGCAAGCAAGCAAGCAAGCAAGCAAGCAGCAACCCCCCGCAGCTTCTGCATCTCCAGGCTTCTGCCTTGACTTCTTCTTCAAGTTGCTTCTGCTCATGATGTTTTAATCATAGCAATAAAGTAACCTTAACTAAGACATCCTTAGTTCCTCATCAGAAGGACCTCATTGGGCTGCTTCCTGGGTGAAGAGTGACCTCTAAGTAGCACTGCTGACTTCCCTCAGAGTGAGCCATCCAAGAGCAGAGAGCAAGCCAGGAGCTGTGTCCTTTATATCCTGAACCCTTAAGTTGCACACTGCTATCTCCACATCACTGCGTCAGGAAACTCACTAAACACGACCCCCCTCCCCCAGACCTCAAGGAAGAGCACGAGGCTCCCTTCCAGAGAAAAATGTCCAAAGAAATTATCAGCACCCTAAGACCACAAAAACTTCGTAACTATAGCTACACATTTATACACAGTTGATGTAACGACTATATACCACAAATACTAAACTATTTGGCTTATGGCTATTCTGCCGTGGTAACCATCATTAGCTAAAGCTAATTTGTATGCCTCCATTCTGCCTCTTCAGTAGTCAAGGGACCGATGGCAACTTAGTTGTTCCGCCTACATCTGTCTCTCTCATCATCGAAATAAGGCTAGTTATGAGACCTGCCACCTCGCCTCCTCTTGCTAAGCTCCTTGAGAGCATTCAATGAGTAATTAAATGCACAGGGCTTACAAGAGAGCCTGGCCCACAGAAACCACTCAATACTGTTAGCTGTCAGCGTGACAGCTAGAGCCATAGAAGTTTGAGCCAGTGGGTGTGGTTAGCCTCAGAAAGCAGCCTTATAGCCGAGTTCCCAGGAGGGGTAGGCAAAAACCTTGACTTCCTGGCCATACCACAACCTCAAACCATGCGAGGGCTATTCCCAAGGCTAATGCTATTTCAGCCCTAGAAGGGACCAGGGACAGAGACCTGTCATCCTCCGTCTCTGCTGTGCCTCTTCCGTGAGTCCTGGGTTAATCCTTGGCAGAGAGCGGTTGCTGGAGATAACCTGTCTCACTAGCACTCTGAGTCCTATTTATGTTTTATTTTTGTCCTGACATTTTTTTTAAGACCGACCTTTTGTGAGGGCAGAATATCTAAACAAGGAAGTGTCCTAGCAGGAGTCTAGGAAGTTCTTCAGTCTCATGCATTTTTATTAAAAAGTTGTTCCCAAATTTAATTGTAAGGGTACGTGTGCATGCCACCTGACCCAGCTCACTGTTGGTTTATGACACCTCTGTTCTTCCTCTGGGCTTTGTGTTTCCTTCCTGGGACTCTTTTGAGACCCTGGACAGACTGACTAGGTTTCTTTTCCTCCTAAATATAGCCATCATGAAAAGCATGCCAGACTCATGCCCCATGTCTGTCTTCTCAGCAGAGAGCCTGATGCGAAAGGATTGCCGTGATTTGGAGGCCAGAAGGAACCACATAATGAGACTTTGTCTCTAAACAAATAAATGAAAAACTGCCTCAGACTTCAAGAAAAACCAGAAAATGGTGCCTGGTCTTTCCCGACAAAGTGTGGGTGGGATGGAGATATTGTGATGAGTTTTTGTTCATCTCCCAGACCCCTTTCAAAGATAGGCTCTGCCTAGTGGGACACGTGAACTTCTTATATCTGGTGGCATTAGACAGATATTATACATGATGGCAGTTAGCTAAATTGTCAGAGAGCTAGCAAGAACCTCTTGGGTCACCCGCCTCGTGTCCTTCTCCATCAGAACGTCTTTAGCTGACCTGCTCACTAGCCGCGAGCATGGCAACATGGCTCACTCAAATGGGGAGGATGTGTCGGTGATAGCGTAAGCCCTGGATTTCAAAATTTTAACTCAAGTCCAAAGAGGATAAATGTCTGGCTCCCTGGTGATCTGTAATGATTACACATTGAAATGATATTTTAAAGTTGGCGTAGACCAAGTAGCTCATTGCTTTTTTTGTAATTTGACTACTGCAAAGTTTCAGGCACTGTATATGGCTCATGTTATTTTACTAGGAATCTGTGCTGCTGGTATTATATCTAGTATTATTAGTGGGATATCTAGTAGTATTCAGACACCCCACTTCCCACCCCTACCCCAATGCCCCACTCCCGTCCCCACCCCTTATCCCTCATCCCCCAGCCCCAAACCCCTGCAACTGCCCTGGAAACAAGGATTTTAGACACCTTCACCACCACTCTCCTGTTCCTTTCATGATTCTGGCTTCTCATTTCTTCTCCATAGTCTTCCTCGGTCTTTAGGTTAGCGGCTTCTGCTCCACACCGCTACTCTTCAGCATCCCAGAAAACTCCACATGAAGAGAGTCCAGTCTTGCTTCTTACTGTTAGAAGGGTGGTCCTAGCTCTCTGATGATTTAGCTACTGATATAATACTTAGCAGATTGCTACCAGGTATAAGAAACTCACGTGTCTCGCCACTTTATTTAAGGGTGAGGGTGTGTGAGAGATGAATGAAACTCACCACAGCACCTTCCTCCTACATGCCTTATCTTTTTTCCAATTAGGTGACGTTTTTAATGACTTCATTTGTGTCCTCCCTCTATATGTAAAACTAAATGTCAAAGTTGCTTGCATCATCTTTCTGTGGGTCCAGCCGATGCAGAGCAAAGGAAAAGGGGCACCAGGTTCTCCACTGGTCCTTTCCATACTTCATCCCATTTAAGCCAAGGAAGGCAGAAGCTATTGGGACTCACTACCCATAGCTGATGTGACAGTTAAGGCTCAAACTGGTTAAGCAATGTCACAGAATTCCAGTACAAAGTAAGTGGCACGGCTGGGATTGCCTTCCATGCCTGACTCCAAAGACACCAAGTCCACAATGCTAATTGGTTAACTTTCTGTTACTGTAACACAATATCCAAGAGAAAATCCACTGTAAAAGAGGAAAGTTTTATTTTCACTCTCAATTTGGAAGCTTCCGATCCATAATGGTTGGTTAAGAAAACTTTATAGCCAGAAAGCAAAAATAGAAAGATAGGGTCAGGTTCTACTATCTATTTCAGGGGTATATCCCGAAGTGATCAGAAAATGTCCTACTAGACTAGACTCCATTCTGAATATCTCCAAACTGGGGACCACACCTTCAATGTAGGACCTTTAGGGAACTTGAGATGAAGTCACAATGCTGAGATTTTTCTTTGCAAGTGTTCTGAAGAGGCCTTAGTACATGCCGATGAGTTTGTAGCTTAACCCCTCCAACCTGAAGACACCATGTGAAATCCACTGGGGATGCCCTGATCTGTGGATAACTGTCTGTCTCTAAAACTCAACAGGCACCATGCATCGTTTGCCATTTGAGTGGGACAGGGAGGAAGTGTTAAGGAGCAAGTCTTCAAGGCATGAGTCTGAAGGAAACTGTTGTGATGTGAGGCATTCAGTGGGGATGCTGGGTAAGGTGCTTCGTGTCTGCCGTCCCAGCATCCGGGAGGCTCAACCGTGAGTTTGAGGCTAGCCAGGGTTTCAGAGTCGGAGACCTTGTCTCAAACAATAAAAAGACAAACACTGAGGTCTCACTTGTCTGAGGTACCTAGAGTAAAACCAGATACAAAAAATGGAATGGTGCTGTGCCAAAGGCTAGGAAAGGAGTGAGTAGTTTTTGTTTTGATGAAGACAGACTTTCTATTTGGAAGGTAATGAAGGTCTACAGCAGTAGTTCTCAACTTTCCTAAGACTGTGACCCTTTAATACAGTTCCTCATGATGTGGTGACCCCCAACTATAAAATTATTTTCATTGCTATTCATAACTGTAATTTTGCTACTCTTATGAACAACATTGTAAATATCTGTTTTCCGATGATCTTAGGCAGCCCTTGTGAAAGGGTCGTTTAAACCCCTGAAAGGGTCCCAACCTGCAGGTTGAGAACTACTGGTCTACAGGCCGATTGCATGTCACTGTGAGTGTCCTTAACACTGAAGCACATGCTTACAATGCTTAAGAATGAGAACCCATGTAAAAATGACAGGCATAGTGGTGCACGCTTATAATTCCAGCCCTGTGAGACAGAGACAGGAGGATCCCTGGGGCTCGCTGGCCAGCCAGCCTAGCCTAGTTGAGTTCTGGGGAAACCTCGTCTAAATGGATGTAGGTGATGTTCCTTAGAATAACATCCAGCGTGTTCTGCTGTCCTGCACACACGTAAGCACACACATGCACACATGCTGCACTCACTCACACATCAATACCAATAAAAATTTTAAATTAAAAATAGTGTTTAAAAACCCACACAAACAGATCTTCCTAGAAAAATAAACAACCTACTAGTATATGGGACCCAAGGTGTCCCTGGAGCTGTGTGACTCCTTTACTCCGTTATTTCCTTATAAGAAAGCTGTGGTTCTCAACACTAAGATTCAGGGACAGGAGTTTGGGTCCCTTTCTCCTGATAAGTTCTTCTGTGTAGGAAGCTGAACCAGCTTCACACACACCCCTTCTCCATCACTTAAGGTGCTTCCAGTAGATGTCTGGAGTGGGGAAGCAGCTTCGCTCCAAAATTCCTTCATGTAGACCCTCAGTTTTTATCATGCTTGGCCCTTGTCTATCTAGGGTTGTGACTAGTCTTGTCTAAGAAGGATGACAGGGCTGTCAGTTCTCATTGGTTGGGCCAAAGTAGTCGTCTCTTTGACAACTAAGCATTTGTTAGTTTTAAAATGGAGACTTTTATATTTTATATTTTATTATATATTACATGATATATAAGGTATTATATTGATTATCATATATAATTATATATTATAATTATATGTATTATATATGTATAACATGCTTAATAAAATACTTATTTTATTATAAAATGGAAACTAAAACTATTTTATGTATATAAGTGTTTGCCTGCATGTATGTCTGTGCACCATGTGTGTTTATAGTACCTGAGAAAGCCAGAAGAGAGTGTCAGGTCCCCTAGGACTGGAGTTATTGACAGTTGTGAGCCACCATGTGGGTGCTGGGAATTAAACCTAGGTCTTCTGGAAAAGCAGCCAGTGTTCTCAACCACTGAGCCATCTCTTGAACTCCAAAGATTTAGTTTTTGAGACAAGGTCTCATGTAGTTCATGCTGCCCCAGACTTCTTAAGTAGTAGTGGATGGCCTTGAACTTCTGAGCCTTCTGTCTCCACCTTCCAAGTACACCAAGAACACCTGTAATCAGTTATTCACCATGATACCCAGATTTTATATAGCACAAAGGATCGCGCACTCTGCCGACTGCACTCTCTAGGAAGATTTGAACTGTAGCTCATTTGAGTTCTTGGCCCCTAAAAACCTTAGGCTACTTAACCAATCTCATACACAGTTGAGAAGATTTAGCCAGGGTTACAAAGTCGGGGCTCGAAGCCACAGAAATTTAGAGTGTGGTGTTTAGTGTGATTGTGGGTGTATTTGCTCATGTGTCCTGTGTACTTTCCCTTTCAGGAATCATTAACCAATGGCAACAGGAATCCAAGGATAAAGTGATTTCCCTTCTGCTAACTCACCTGCCTTTGCTGAAGCCAGGAAACCTCGACGCGAAAATAGAGTATATGAAACTGCTGCCCAAGATCCTGGCACACTCTATCGAACACAACCAGCACATTGAGGAGAGCAGGCAGCTGCTGTCCTATGCTTTGATCCACCCAGCCACTTCCTTGGAAGACCGAAGTGCACTAGCCATGTGGCTAAATCACTTGGAGGACCGCACATCCACCAGCTTTGGGAGCCAGAACCGAGGCCGCTCGGACTCTGTGGATTATGGACAGACGCACTACTATCACCAAAGACAGAACTCTGACGACAAGCTCAATGGCTGGCAGAACTCTCGGGATTCTGGGATTTGCATCAGCGCCTCCAACTGGCAGGACAAGAGCCTGGGCTGTGAGAACGGCCATGTGCCCCTCTACTCTTCCTCATCTGTCCCCGCCACAATCAACACAATTGGAACCAGCACAAGTACGAGTAAGTTCCCTGGAACCCCATTAATGCATTCTGGTTTGATGATTTGCTGTGTGTGGCACGTCCTGCTGACAGCGTCTGCTCTGAGCACCCTGTAACCCTGAGAGAAGGAGGGCTGGTGACAGTCGGCTATGGGAGAGGGCTCTTTGGACCCGGTATTTGTTGCTCTTTGGCTCTGGAAAGATGAAAATTCTGGGCAGGTTGAAATGATGGATGATCCAAATTTGGGGTTTAGACAGACCAAAAATAAAGAAATGAGAGGAAAGAGAGTCAATGGTGAAAGAAGGAACCATTCTGTTTCCACAAATAAAAATGCCTTTCACCCTGGGGCTCAGGGACTTACAGAGACACTGAGTTACTGTGTGCTTCTCTGAATCTGATGTTAACCCATGGTTGACCAGCCAGCCTCATGGCTTCACGCTCTGTCTTCCTCCTTATGCACTCCTCCTCCTCCTCCTCTTCTTCCTCCTCCTCCTTCTCTCCCTTCTCCTTCTTCTCTTCTACCTCCTCCTCTTCTTTCTCCTTCTCCCCTCTTCCTCCTCCTCTTCCTCCTCCCTCCTTTCCTTCTTTCCTTATGTATGCAAAACCAAAATCACATGGAATATCCTCTTGCATTTTCTGGTTGAACCCGAAGTTATTGGGTGGCCCCTACCAGGGGGAGCAGGATTGCTGACTCTGTGCTGTGAGCTAATGTGAGTGCCGTGGGCTTCCTCTCACTCAGTCTAACATGTTGTGAAAGAAGAGTCAGGAGATGCCCTGTGGAAATGACAACCTCCCCACTCTTTTGAGTACTCTATACTCGACTCAAGGGCTGAGAGTCCTTTCTATGGTGTCCTACTTAGGCCAAACAAGGTGGCCGACCTCCACTTGTGCCTGTATATAGCAGTGCTGTGGATGGGTGACTCAAACAGCTTTCCCTAGTGCTGATTTGCACATATCTGAGACTGTTGTGGCACTTCCAAGATAACTCTAAGCTTTCTTAAGGGAAAGGTTGTGCAACTGAACCCAATGTACCTGTCAACATGCAGGTAAACATTAAAAGTGACAAGAAGAGGGGCTGGAGAGATAGCTCAGTGGTTAAGAGCACTGACTGCTCTTCCAGAGGTCATGAGTTCAAATCCCAGCAACCACATGGTGGCTTACAACCATCTGTAATGGGATCCGATGTCCTCTTATGGGATGTCTGAAGACAGCTACAGTGTAGTTACATATAACAAATAAGTAAAAACCTTGGGGCTGGAGTGAGCAGGGCCGGAGCAGGAGGGAGAAGGGAAGGGGAAATTTGCCTGGCATGTGTGAGGCCTGGACCCTATCCCCAGCACCATAAACAGATGGGGGCAGGGATAAGAAAAGCTTTAAAATGAGCAGGGATGGCTTGGCCTCTCCTCGAATCTTTTGGCTGGTTGACCTCTTTAAATAGCTTCCTCAAATAATTAGAACAACAAATCATAGCTGCATTACTCAACAGCACATCACTAGAATATTTCAACATGGAAGATCTTTCTCTGCTTTGGGCACAATATAAGTTAGTCTTTGTTCTTCTTCCTTTTTTTTCTCCTTTTATCTATAAGTATTTTGAACAGTTGTGAGCTGGGAGAGTCTTACATTGTTGACTTAGGAATCTCATGGCACTTAGTGTCCTTTACCAACTCATGATCCAACAAGAACAGCTTTTATCAGCCTCTGTGCACCAGAGAGTGGCTGGGACTACAGCAGATGTGAAGATCTGTTAGCCTGAGTTCTCTGGGTGAGTGACAGGGTCCAGTTATGGTCGCAAAAGACCTTGGTAACTGAAGAGATGCCAATTTCAAGCAACCCGTCGTCATCTTCATCTGCATGTATATTCTGTGTCGTTCATCCTGAACTTAGTCTCAGACCGTCAAACATTTCATTTTGTAGATTGTCCTACTCAGGGTCAGGTTTTACAATATTGACACGTTGAACACGCTTATCAGGTTGGAGTTGGCAACCAGTCCCTCACACAGTGACTGCCCAGACCAACGGAAAAGAGACCATGGATGGCTCGCATGGCTGTTTGATCTGGGAAGCCTTGTATATTTGAGTATACTCAGAAGCTCAACCAGATGACTACACAACACGTATCTAGAAGAGGAAAGGAGTTTTAAAACATCAGCAGAAAATATGGAAGATCTCAGGTCTACCCTGCAGGGCATCCCCTCCCAGCACTGAGACCACATCAACTCTGCATTTCAGTGTTTACTCCCCTGCATGCCCAGGGTGGGTCGGTTGTGTTTTTTAAAACCACAAGTCATTACTTTAGTCATGAGTCTATAAAATACACACTGAGTCCTGAGAGGCAGCCTGACAAAGGGAAAGCTCATGGACTAGAGTGTCAGTGCCCTCCAAGGTCCAAAACTAGGCCTGCAATTGCTAACTACAGCTTGCTCAGGCTATTAAGTCCTCTGGACAAAGCTCCCACTTGTAAAGTGATAACATTCTGATGCCTGTCCTCTCCGTCCATGGGAAGACCATGTCCTGGCCAGAGTGGCAGAGAGCGCACAGGAAGTGTGCACTAGATGGATACATGGAAGACACTGGTGAACCCAGAAAGGAGCTAAGTGTTACTGACGAGGTTCAGAGTCTGTAACCTTGCTTTCAGTTCTGAATGCTCCCAAGAGAAACACCGTTCCTTAAGTCTAAGAGCCACGTCGTACAGGTGCTCATTGATTCCAGCAGCCTTTGTCCCAATAAATCCATTATAAGCTAAAAATGTCATAAGCCAAGACTTCATTTGACAAGCCTAGCCTGCTGAATATCATAAGTTAGCTGATCCTACCTTAGATATGTTCAGAACACTTACATTAGTGTACACTGGGAAAATCATCTGACACAGGAGATTTCTTACTGAGTGTCTAAAGGTGGAGATGGAATGCTTGTGTACATGTGCTTTAGCTTCAGAGTTAAACATTACTAAGCCCAGCCATTGCAAGTTGGGGATAAAATGTAGCCCAGGGGACTGTGAACATACCATCACTTTAGCCACTCCACTGCAGTAGAAAGTGGGTAGAGTGTCTTCCACTGTACTAAAGAACAGCATTTCTTCTTTCAAAGTGGAAAACAGCAGCTGTTCAAAATAACACAATTTTAAGACCTTAACTATCAATTACTGGCATGTTAGTGACAGGAAATGCAGAGTAACTCACTGCAAAGCCACACCCTTAGAATTTTATTTTTAAAGATTGGTTTCTTTTTATATGTGTACGGGTATTTTGCTTGCATATATATCTGTGTACCATATATGTCCTTGGGATTCATGGAGGCCAGAAGAGGGTTTCCGATACCCTGAAACTAGGGTTACAGATGGTTATAAGACACTATGTTGGTGCTGGGAAATGAACCTGGGTTCTCTGGAAGAGCATCAAGTGCTCTTAACCAATGACCCATCTCTCCAACTCCCTTACTTTAGTTTTTAACCTACTATAAGCCCATGACTTTGATTTCTATCCCCTCAGGTCATTAGATCTTCAAAAACCTCTCAGCCTTTGTAGCTTCTTCCCTGTACAGGTTCCAAGTCCTCCAGCCACCCTGTAGATACTATCTGTCTGTCTCTCTGTCTGTCGTGTGCTGAGACTGTTGGAATCCATGGGAAATATAAGCAGAAGGCGTTGCTCTTGCTTGCAGGAAGAAAGAATCCATGCCAATCGATGTCATAATTAAAAATCAAACATTTCTTTTTGTATGACTTGTTTTCCAAAGAATGCCACATTTCTGAATTATGTAAAAGCAAAGTCCAAAATAATCAGTAGATGCTGCTTCAATGCCTGTAGGTTTAGAGTTATTTGGATGGGTGGCTGTCTCAGCCTGTTTTGTGTAGCTATAACAGAGTATCATGGACTGGGTAATTTACACACCAGAGAAGTTTGTTTGGCTTGTGGGTCTAGGGGATGGGAAAACTAAGAAAGAGGAGCTAGGCCTAGGGTGTGTCTTCTTCTGCATCATAACATGGCAGATGGCATCTCATGGCAAGAGTGTGTGCAAAGGAGGAGTGAGCTCGGTTTTGTAACAAAACATTAATTCATTCATAACAGCAAAGCCCTGTGACCTTCTCAGTTCCTCAGGGGCTCCCTTCTCAACCCCGTTGCCTTGGAACCAGATCCCTCATTCATGAACTTTTGGAAGCACGTTCAGACTACAGTGGGCTGTACACTGTAAGGGTTATGAATGTTTGGAATGGAAAGATTCTTGTGATCTGGGGGTGTGGGCAGGGTCAAACTTTAGCAGAGGGAATGGGAAAAGGGAAGGAAAACTGGAGGAGGGCTCAGGGAGGAATGTCCATTCCAAGCAAAAGGATGGAGCTGTGGGCGTGCAGGCAGGTTGACAGAGAGCAGCGGAAAAGGACAGCTCATGAAGGGATAGCTGGGAGTGAAGGGCAGCATGGAGCGAAGACTGAGCATAAAGGCGCTGAACAGAGGGTGAGCAGAGTCGTGCAGAGATTGGTCATCTATAGGCAGACAGATGGGCAGCAAACAATAGGTGTGGTCAGGGAGTCTCAGAGGCTGTGCTGTTAAATCCCAAGTATCGTTGGGATGAGAGCAGGAACAGGCGTAGCCACCACAGAAGCCAGTTCAGAGGCCTCTCAGGAAGCTGGTGACCGGACTGGAGAGATGCCTCAACAGTCACAAACTTGCTGCTCGTGCAGAAGACCTGTACGGTTCCCAGCACCCACGCTGGGACGGGACGCTCACAACTGCCAGTAACTCCCCGATGAGGGGAATCCGGTGTCCTCTTCTGGCCTCTGTGAACACTCACGTTCATATGCACATACTCACACATAATTTAAAAGGTTTTAATTAAACAGACCTAACAATTGATATTCCATATAACACAGCTAAATCACTTCAGAACGTCATGGCACTGTTCACAGAAGCTAAGTTATAGAACAAACTTAGGTGTCCCGCAACAGAATGGATGAGGAAAACGTAAATGATACACACATACACCCAAGGAAACCTTCGTCAGTCATTCATACATATATAGCTCTGTATGAAACTTCAAAGTAGAGGGAAATCTGTCCAGGGGGTGAGTCAAAGGGGGAGAGAAAGGCATGATGGGAAGTGTGTTCAGCATACATGCAAAAAACAATTGTTTTAAAGAAAACCTTTGTTCCTAGGAGAAATCATTAGATTAGGATTCAGTGTTGGTGTGGATAAGCCTTATTGATTGACTCATTTGGGCATTCATGTAGAAAAATTCTACTGAAACTTCTAAAGAACATAGGCTGCTCAAGGAATCTTGGACACCAGTGGAGAAGGCCAACCTACCATCACTTGCAGAGCAGTCCATCTGTATCAATTAGAGTATGAAAGTAAATCATACGGTTCCTTAGAACTTGGCAAGTCATGTGGAGAGTCAAGTATGTAGAAGTGGGCCCGGGTGGTAAGGTGATTTGGGTGTAAAGTTAGTTGGTCAGGGCAGGCCTCGTGGAGACTTGATGCTGGTAAGGACATCATGTAAGGGAAAGAGTACTCCAGACCAAAAGGCTAGCGCAGAGGTCCCTAGACTTCATACCTAATGTATTCATTGCAAAGCAAGAAGTCTGTTGCCTAAGGGAGAGGGAGGAGGACAGTGCTGGGACCATTCGGCAGAGAGCACAGCACTGTGACAAAGACTTTGCCTTCAGCTCTCGGCAAACCAGGAAACCACTGGGAATTTTTGGCAGATGAGTGGTGTGACCTGCCTCACAGGCTAAAGGGTCATTGGCTGCTATATCTGTAGACAGACTGCTCCAGGGCAAAGATGGATTCAGAGAGACCATTTTGGAGACTGATATCATCATCACCCAGGCAAGAGACCATGATGGTTGGAACCAGCAATAGTCACAGTAGAGGGGTGAAACCAACTGATGTACCAACCAATTCATCTACTTCAGAAGTAAATTCCTTCCTCATTACTTCTCCCTCCCTCATTCATGTTGCAACTAGTAAAGGGGATGGGAGAGAGGACTCTAATGTAGCTCCAGTGAGGTTTGCCTGAGCCACTCCTGGAAGGATGGGCTTAATTCCAGTTGAGATGGCTAAGTCTGAATTGGTCAAGCAGAGAAGCTTTAGGGTGAGAGACTGAGCTCAGTGTCAGAGCTGGTGAGTCTGCAGGGTGATGGAGAATAAGAGATGCTGAGGAGGAGGAGGAGGCAGGATATGTGGATATGTGCTCTTAGAAAGAGGGTGGACCTGAGGCCTTGTGATTGGATAACATTTCAAGCAATAATATTAAATGATAATACAAGGTGGACACAACCAGGGAGTCACAACCTATGCTCTTCAACCTGAAGGTCAGAGGGACAAAGGCAAAGGAGGGGCTGGAGAAATGACTCAGAGAGGTTAAGAGCACTGGTTGTTCTTCCGGAGGTCCTGAGTTCAATTCCCAGCAACCACATAATGGCTCACAACCATCTATACTGATGCCCTCTTGTAGTCGTATGCCCGGCATGTAGTCATACTTACAGGCAAAATACTGTATACATAGTAAATCTTAAAAAAAAAAAAAGAAAGAAAAGGCAAGGGAACAAGTGGATCCAATGGGAAGCTACCCCGTTAGAGAAGAAGAGCGCCTTGCAAGGCAAATAAAGAAAACACTTTAGGAAGAAAAGAATAATGAGCTGAGTGAAGTGTATCGGTAGGACTGAGAATTAGCCATCGTATTGATCAAGGAAGGATAACAGGGGTGAGTCAAGAGCTCTTAGCACATGATGAATATGGAGGGTTGAGCCAGCGATTGAGAAGAGATAGGATTGAGCTAGACCCAAGCCTGACTTAGGATGGATGATGACTTTTAGAAGAGGTTGTATCATGGAGATGAAGAAAAATGTTGCCTATTACAGATATAAAAATGGCTGGAAGCCACTCCAAGTTTTTGAAGGAAAAGAATAGGATACAGGCAAAAATAGTGGTCCCAAACTAAGTCCTGTTCCACCTATTTCCTCCTATCCAGGGGCAGACACTGAATCAAATGAGATCTCAAGGATTTGACTTGAGGATTTTCCTTCCATAAGAAAGTGATGTGTCATAGCCTAAGACAAGCAGCTTGTCCCCTTCTGTCAGGCTGTTCAGCTTGATGACTAAGTAAGAATAATAGCCAGGCAGTGGTGGTGCATGCCTTTAATCCCAGCGCTTGGGAGGCAGAGGCAGGCAGAGCTATGAGTTCGAGGCCAGCCTGCTCTATAGATCCAGGACAGTCAAGGCTATACAGAGAAACTGTCTCTGAAAACAAAACAGAATGTGCAGGTCATTTTGCTGTGGGCCGAGGGTGGGGCATGGGACTAAAAATGTACAAAGTATTAGTTGTCACAATCTAGCACAAGGTTTAGTCAACTTTGTTTCATCCACCAAGGGAGACACAGTCTAGGGAGGAGAGAACCAGGCTCAGTATCCCTGTCTGCTTCCTGTGTGCTCTGCTATGGAAAGGCAAGCCACTCTAGAAAAGGATGAGCACTTCCCGGCTTAAGTGCAGCTGGATGTTACCTCACGTGCCTCAGACTTTCTGATCCTTGTCTACTCTTTGCTGGTCAACTCAGACCTAGCTTTAAAAAAAAGAATGAAATTACATGCAGGATGGAATTGTTCCTGTTCATGTTACAGTAGTACCTGCTTCTTGTTTGTGGGAGAGAAGGGCTAGTGACTGCACCTCAGGCCTCTGGCCAGCACTTAACTTCACGCCTGGATCTTTCTTTACTTCAGTTTTGAGAAGGAGTCTCCTGAGTTGCCCAGGCTGCATTTGAACTTGTGATGTTCCTGCCTGAGCCCTGGAATTACAAGCCTACCTAGTACTAGCTTTGTTGGGGCTTTGCCGTGTTTGACACTCGTCTGTTTTGAGACAGGGTCTCGCTGTGTAACACCATCTGGCTTGGAACTCACTGTGTAGACCAGGCTGACCCAGGGCTCACAGAGATCTGCCTGTGTCTGCCTTGCTGAGATAGAAGGGATGTGACCCGGCTCCTTTGACATTCATTACATTTAGATCTGGGAGCTTGCTGGTCTTACTAGCCCAGCGTGAGCCAGGAACACAGAAAATGGACACACTAAAATGACCCACCACCCATCTGCTCACCTCCTCCCTTTCACAGACTCATAGTCTGGTTTAAATTGTTATGATTTGTTTTATTAATCTTAATTCGTGTTTTCTTGGTTGATGAGATACACTGGAATAATATATTGGCACCCAACACACACACACACACACACACACACACACACTCACTTACAAGTTGATAACACTCAACAACATAGGATTTACTGCTTAAAACATTTTACACTAGCCAGGCAGTGGTGGCGCATGCCTTTAATCCCAGCACTTGGGAGGCAGAGGCAGGCAGATTTCTGAGTTCAAGGCCAGCCTGGTCTACAGAGTGAGTTCCAGGACAGCCAGGGCTACACAGAGAAACCCTGTCTCGAAAAACCAAACAACAAACAAACAAACAAAAAACACTTTACACAAATGTTAATTCATTTGATCCTCCATAGTCTATGACGTGGACATGTTGACTCTGCTCATGAGAAGGAAAAGAGAAGGAAAAAGGCACAAGAGGTAACTTAAGTAACTTAATGGCACCACAGACTAAGTTAGTTAGGGTTTTAATCCAGTAGGGAGGTCCCAGAGTCTGTCTCTGTCTCTCTGTCTCTGTCTCTGTCTCTGTCTCTGTCTCTGTCTCTCTCTCTCTCTCTCTCTCTCTCTCTCTCTGCTTCTCTCTTTCTCTTTCCCTCTCTCTCTCTCTCTCGTTTGAGGTTATATGTTCCTCTCTTCTAACCCTTATCTTCTGCACTTGACTGAATAACCAGTAACAATGGCATCAATTTGTCCCACATCCTGGACCAGCCACCCTTGGGCCTTGTCAGTCCACAGGTATAAGACCCAACCAAAGCTGCTGGTCTTTGTTAACTCCCCAGAGCTCCTGTGATAGGCCCTACTGTAGCTTACAGAGCACCTTACCTAGTGAGCTCTTAGCATTCGGGCTCACAGTCTTCAGTCAGTGTGTTCACCTCCCCTTCTCAATTACAAGCTCTTAGGAACAAAGACTGTATTTTGTTTGTTTGGTTGGTTGGTTGGTTACTTTTGCTTTGTTTTTCCAGACAGGATTTCTCTGTGTAGTCCTGGTTGTCCTGGACTCACTTTGTAGACAAGGCTGGCCTTGAACTCGCAGAGATCCACCTGCCTCTGCCTCCTGAGGGCTAGGATTAAAGGAGAGAGACACCACACGTACAAGACTGTTTCTTTATCCTGCTTTCCCAGCCTCCAGAACACTGTGCGACTCAAAATGTCACAGGAATTTTAAAGATGGAAAGTTCCTGACTTATATCCAGCCACCACTCTTCCATGGCCGAGCATCTCAGTTAGAGAATGTCTCTTCACAGTAAGCCCAGCTGTGGCCTCTGAATCCTCCTCCATATGGCCCAGCTAGGCAGCCAATAACTCAATAAGATATGTGAGAGCCGAAAGCTGTGTGCCCGTCCCAGAGTTGTTTGCTGGATGATAGGAACTTAATAAATTCCCAGGCTCACCAGGTGGATGGTCATGAAAGCAATGAATTCCCAAACTAAACAAGAGCATGTCCCTCGGAGTTCACTAGGTATTTAGCAGTGATCATACGGCCCCCAGTCCTCTCAGGGGCATTCATTTTCACTTTGTGTGGTGTGTGTGTGTGTGTATGAGAGAGAGAGAGAGAGAGAGAGAGAGAGAGAGAGAGAGAGAGAGAGACAGAGAGACAGAGAGAGACAGAGAGACAGAGAAACTTGTTATCAAGTTGGTTTCAATACCAAAGAGTTTTTAAAAATGCAATGTGATCTTGACTAGGGATGGGGGTAGTGGTATGAATTAGTGGTTGTAATCAGAAGCCATCGACTATACACAAATTCATACCCCCAAAAAATGAACATAAGAATTTCCAGGGTCTGACCAAGGTGTGCTATCTGGTTAGTGTCCTTAGTTAGCTTGTGTTAATGTCAGTTTAAAGGTTTGGATAATATAGTGTGGTTCTGGTATGTCACTTAGGGGGAGCTGGGCAATGTGTCCATGAGAACTGGCTGTAATGGTTTTTGCAATTTCTTATAAATCTATAATTATTTCAAACTTGACATTTTAAAGGCATAAACCAAACAGGTCATTGCACCTATAATCCCAGCACTTTGGATGGAAAAGTAAGAAAATGAGTTTGAGGCCAGCATCGGCTACATAAGTGAGCTCAAGGCCAGCCTGGACTACATAGTGAAACTTTGTTTCAAGGAAATAAAAGAAAAAAATAAGAAGGACGCTGACTTGGGAGAGAGAACACCTGTGTTCTCTTGCTGGTGGGTGAGGATAGTGGTGGTTCTTGTTTTGGGGGGCTGTTTGTTTGTTTTACCTTCCTGGTAGTGGAGGAAGTCCTTCCATCTGTGAAAGAGCTGCTAGGCTATGTGGAATCAACACCTCAAATAAAACACTAGTAGTACATGAGGTAGTAGCTAGGAACAAGGCAGAAGGGAAATGATTCCTTTAGAAGCCCCAGAGGATAAAGAGGAAAAAACTCTTAGAGTCCACTCGTAAGCAGTAGGGCAGGCTCTCTCAGGATTGCCTGCTGGCTCACAAAGCCATTCTTTCTCAAATCCTGCCATCTACATTTTCCTACAGAGCTACAAGGCTTCTGGGGCTTATTCCACTGAGCCTATGAGAGCAGAAGGAAGGCAGAGAGATCACTTTGCAGAAACAGGCCAGGCAAGCTGGAAACTGAGGCCAAGACCTGGCTCGTCTTGTGGGCTGGAGGTTGTCTCCACCCTAAGTCTTCCGGAAATTTTTAGAGAACCCTAATCCTTATACATTTTTATATTATTAATATGTTTTGTCTTTAACCAACAGATTTTTTTTTGCCCATGGAAAAAATTTTCCCCTAAATCTAACCAGCTTAATATTACTGAAAAATTCCACAATTTCCTTAACCCCTCTTGCTCTTCAAAGAGGTAGCTAAGGAAATAGTTGGTGTGCTTCCTGTGAGAGGCATTTGTAACAGCTGCCATGATGTATTTTTAGCTGTAGCCTCCTTCTCCTTTGGGGGAACTTTTTTTTTAGTACAGCATCGGCCTTCCCAATGCTCACTTCATTGTAAAGATGGCTGGGAGATCTCTCAGAGGACCAGTATTGCCATTGACAAATCTCTCCTTTGCTAGAGCCCTGTTTCCCTGAAGGATACTTCGTGTTTGTTTTCTAGGGCTTAGGGAGGAACAATCAGGAAAACGCCACAGTAAGCAAGAAGGCCACTAATGGCTCCTGCATCAGAGATCTTGCTGCCCTAAATGAGACCAAGCCTCTGTGGGCGCCACACACCTTAGGTCATGAGGGTGAGCCACTCGTTCTCATCTGGGAGGATTATTTTAGACTTTAATGACAGCAAGGGTTATTAAACGCTAGATGAGCTACTAAGGAAGATAGTCATGTTCCCATCTCCTACCACACTTTAAAAATAGGATGGGTTCTGGCTGCAATAAATGGCTTGTATGAGACAGGTCCTGCAGAGGCAGGAAGAATCAGGAGGCATCTTAAGATTCATTTTGAGCCATTTCATCTTATAAGGTTCCAACTTATACTATTCCAATACCAGCTGCCCCACAAACAAGTGGAAAACATTTAAATTTGCATTTGATTTTTTTTATTAGATCTCAGGGGTCAGGATGGGGGACATCAGACTATGCTGAAGAAAGATGTATCATGAATGTAGTTACTTATCTGTAATTCTGATAGCTTTGATGTCAAATAGACTAAACTTTTAAATTGAATGGTTTTAGGTGCCAGGTGAATGTAAATCTGAGAGACAGACTGAAACACAGAGGGAGGGGAGAATACACACACATTCATATTTGTGTACATTTGGTGGGTGCACACAAAGCTTTGGAGGACAGAAGACACTTCAGCTATCATTTCTCAGGTGCCATCCACCTTGAGGTTTGAGAGTGCATATCCCTGACCTGTAACTCATCAAGTAAGCTAGGCTGGCTGACTAACAATCCCCAGGACCCTGCCTGCTTCTGCCGCCCCGTTCCAGATGGTACAAACTCATGGCTCCAGGCCCAGGCTTTTGCTGTGTTCTGTGTTTTGGTTTGGTTTAGGGTTTGTTGTTGTTGTTGTTTGTTTGTTTTTTGTTTTGTTTTGTTTTTGTTTTTTTGACATACATTCTTACTCTATAGTTCTGGCTGACCTAGAACTTGCTATGTAGACCAGGCTAGTCTTGAACTCAGAGCTCTTCCTGCTTCTGTCACTCATAGCCAGACTGTGCTATTCTGTTAGGTACAATGTAGCATCCGAAAATGTGACATTTTAGCCAATTAAATAGGCCATGAAATAAGGAAGCATGGAAATCTGAGGCAGAAGAATCTCTAGTTTAAGCCCAGCCAAGGACACACAGTGAGACTCTGAGAAGATTAATAATATTTTTTCTTTAAAGAAGAAGCAAGACGCCAGGCGGCGGTGATGCACGCCTTTAATCCCAGCACTTGGGAGGCAGAGGCAGGTGGATTTCTGAGTTTGAGGCCAGCCTGGTCTACAGAGTAAGTTCCAGGACAGCCAGGGCTACACAGAGAAACCCTGTCTCAAAAAACAAACAAAACAACAGGAGGAGGAGGAAGAGGAGGAGAAGGAGGAGGAGAGGGAGGAGGAGGAGGAGAAGGGGGAGGAGAGGGAGGAGAAGGAGGAGAGGGAGGAGAAGGAGGAGAAGGAGGAGAAGGAGGAGAAGGGAAAGAGGAGGAGGAGAGGAAGAGGAAGAAGAAGAAGAAGAAGAAGAAGAAGAAGAAGAAGGAGGAGGAGGAGGAGGAGGAGGAGGAGGAGGAGGAGGAGGAGGAGAAGAAAAAGCAAGGCAATGGGAGGACAAGACAATGGGAGGACTCACACAGGTTGCTGAGTCCCGAGGGGGTTCGGACCATTTCCATAGATAGATTCCATCCCTCCAGCTAGGGAACAGAACCAGTGAGAGCACAGGTTTGCTGGAAAGTTTTCAGTCAACATTGCTGAGATGTTTCACAGCGAGAGCCACGTGGAACTAAACATTTTATATGTGACATGAATGGGTACAGGTCAGGAGGCAAACCTCTGGAGACAGTTCTTTCTGGAAAACTTGTGGGATTCAGGGATCAAACTCAGAACATGAGGCCTGCGTGCAAACACTTCTACCCACAGAGCTAGCTGTCCTTCGGACAGCTACAAGAGTTATAACCGACTGCTCTGTGCAGCCAGCCATCTGATTTGCTTAGGAAGACATTGATACTGATCATCTTACCAATATGTGAGACTAGCTAAGTTTATCAAACAAAAATGTTCATTTAGCCTCCAGTTTGGGAAGCTCCAAGGCTTGGCACCTGTATGTGCTCAGTTCTGGGAAGAGCCACTTGACTGTCTCATGTCATGGCAGAAGGCAGTCTCAGAACTGTGTGTGCAAATGATCACATGGCAGTCAGGAAGAGGGAGGAACTGGGCATGGCCAGGCTCAGGTTTCTATGACAAGCCTTGATGGGAACTACCTAGGACCTCATGAGAACCTCCCTAATGGATTTCAAGTGACCTAAAAACCTCCTGTGTGGCCCTAAGTGTCTCATGCTACACTAGAGGGCACCACTTGTCAAATAAGATGATACAAGACAAGCCACATGCAGTGTCACATAAAGGGAACTATAAGGCTATGTGTGGCATCTTAGATATTCAAATGTGGAATATAAGCAAGTGGTGTGTGTTGTTTTGTTATTGTTTTTAGATTTCTTTATTTTATGTATATGGGTGTTCTGCCTGCATGTGTGTTTGTGTACCACATACATGCAGTGCCTGAAGAGGCCAGGAGAGAGTGTTGGACCCCTCGGAAGAATGTTGGCTGCCATGTGTATGCTGGGGTTTGAACCTCCATTCTTTGGGAAACCAGCCAGTGCTCTCAATCGCTGAACCATCTCTCTAACACCCAACAAGGTGTTTGATCAATAGATAGAGGTACAACCGTGGATAAGTTATTTGACTATTAAATCATCTTTATTCATATATAAAATGGGGATAAATTTTATCAGAAAATTTTTCAGTTGAACTTCTCAGGATGGGAAATTAATGTGCTCATTGTAATAGCCATTTAAAGCATTGAATTATAAAGAATGAGACCTTACACACTTATGGTCATTGAATTTTTAGAAATTATTTTATCTTGTGTGTATGGGTGTTTTGCCTGTAGGTATGTCAGTGCATGATTGGTGCCTACAGAGGCCAAAGGAGGAACTAGAACTGGTGTTACAGGTGGTTGAGCGTCATCATGTAGGTGCTGACAATTGAACCCAGTCCTTTGGAAGAGCAGCTAGTACTCTTAACCACTAAGTCAACTGTAGAGCCCAGAGCACCAGGTAGTCTTTTTGTGTAGAATTCTATTACTTTTCTCATTTGTGTGGTGAAAGCCCTGACAGAGGAAACTTAAGACCGAAGGGAATTGGGGTTCTCACGGTTTCAGAAGGTGCAGTCTGGCGTGGTAAGGCAGGGGAGGGGCAATGGGAACATGTGATGGTGTCTTGCTCATGCCATGAGGACAAAGCAGGAGGAGAAGAGGGCAGATAGCAAAGCCTGGCTCTGACCTTCACCATCTCACCCCTAACAGCCTCCTCCCACCAGACAGGCCCGGCTGCCTAGGCCACCACAGCTCTCATGACAGCACCACAAACTAGAAACCCAGCTCTGTTCAGGACATGAGCCTGTGGGCGAGTCGATCTTCCTCCCCTCTTCAGTGAGTCAAAACGTAGTAGCTGTGAGGCCCCTGTTAGCCAGCTGTTTAATGAGCAATATATAGACGACACAGTCACAACCTCACCCCTCAAAATTTGGTCTATCCTCTCGATTAGACCAGGATCATTAAGGCTTATGATTAGTCCTTCCTGTGTGTGTGTGTGTGTGTGTGTGTGTGTGTGTGTGTGTGTGTGTGTACACGTGCACAAGCACATGAGTTTCTTTTGAGTGTGAGTATCTGAAATAGAGTCATTATAATGATCCAACTACAGTGAATGCAGATTCTTCACTGGTAACTTTGGTCTCGTAATTAGATGAACCGTTATAATGATTCCACATTTCTCTTCTGTCTCAGAATCATTTACATTCCTTTTTTTTCTTTTGTTTCTGAGATTATAATACAATTACATCATTTTCTCCTTTGCTTTCTTCCTTCCAAACCCTCTACATACCCCTCCTTGTTCTCTCAAATGTATGGCCTCTTTTTCTTTATACACTCACACATACACACACCTAAATACACAAATACAACTTTCTTAGTCTGTATAATGCTGCCTATTTGTATGTGTTTTCACGGGCTGACCCCCAGCTGGTGTGCTCTTCCCTAGGGAGACTGTTCCTCCTGCTCTGTCATTTCTCAGTTGCTGGTAATACTTTGTCTAGAGCCGAGCTCCATCCCCACCCCACACTAACACGCTTATGTCTATTGATGTCATGGTTCTTTTGTTTGTTTTGTTTTGCTTTTAAGACTAGGCAGGGGTAAGAGGGAGGAGTTGGAGAGGAAGGAATGAGGAGTAGGTTTGATCAAAATGTATACACAAGTGTAAAATTCTCAATTAAAAATTAGAAGACACTTATCAAATCTTGAAAAATCCAGTATTTGTCTGGGAAAATGGCTGAGTGGCTAAAAGCACATTTTGTTCTTCTGGAAAACCTGAGTTCAATTCCCAGCCCTCACATCAGGCAGCTCACAGCAGCCTGGCACTCCAGCATCAGGGAGCCCAGTCCTCCCTCAAGCCTTGGGCACATGCACATAAATAATAATAATAATAATTATTATTATTATTATTATTATTATTATTATTGATACCTAGTATCCTATAAATACCAGGACCCCTCCCAAAGGTTGTTCCAGTGACATTAAATCTTATTAAATGGGCTGGAGAGATGGCTCAGTGGTTAAGAGTACTGACTGCTCTTCCAGAGGTCCTGAGTTCAATTCCCAGCAACCACATGGTGGCTCAAAACCATCTGTGATGGTATCCAATGCCTTCTTCTGGTGTGTCTGAAGATAGCTACAGTGCACTCATGTACAAAAAATAAATAAATCTTTTTTATCAATCTTATTAAATAACTTGAAATTTATCTGATTTTTAAAAGGAAGAATAAATAGTCCACTACTAAACAGGAATACTTTGTAGTAAGTGTAAGAGTATTATTCAAATCTATCAAAATAGCCCTTATGTAACAGATTTTCACTCACTAACATACATATACATGACGCAGAAGCGTGACCAGTCCTGAGCCTGCAGAGTGTTTCCAGGAAAAAATAATGTGTCATATTGAAAAGGAGAGTGAGTTAGTAATCTGCCCCCGTGTAGCTCTGAGTAGCATAGACTCCCAGGGCTTCTCAAGCATTTAGAAAGGCCTAAGGATCATTCTTGGCTCTTTCATTCTGTGTTTACAAGGCAGGAAAGTCTCCATCCCAGAGAGTACTGAGGCCAAGCACCCAGCACTGAGTCCTCAGCACTGTGATCCTGAGGGTGGGAAGGAGAGTGGGGGGGTCAAAGCTGTAGGGGGGTCCCCTGCCAGAATCCACGCTCTCTGCACATTCAGTTGAAAGCTCTCACGGGACTTTGGCCTCCTTCACATTTTAAAACAGGATTTGAAAACCAGGAAATAGCCTGGCAGTGGTGGCCCATTCCTTTAATCCCAGCACTTGGGAGGCAGAAGCAGGCAGATTTCTGAGTTTGGGGCCAGCCTGGTCTACAGAGGGAGTTCCAGGACAGCCAGGGCTACATAGAGAAACCCTGTCTTGAAAAACCAAAAAAGGAAAAAAGAAAACCAGGAAATGGTACCTGGATCTGGAAGCAGGAAGTGGGGGGCTGTGATCAGGTGAGGGAAACATCTCCACTCTGCCGCTCGGTGAGTCCAGACAACCACTCTTGCCACCAACTTAGAAAGGAATGGAACACAGAGGCATGAAGATGCTCGGGAAGAAAATGGAGGGAAGAAAGGCATTCTAGTGGAAAATACGGATGGCTACCCTGGAGCAGTCCTGCACGAGGGTAGTGGAGAAAACTACTGGAGTCTCTCTTAGTAGGAGAAGGATCTCTATGTATTGCTCAGTGTCTGCCATTTAGAAAGAAAAGGACACAGGCAAGAAATACTGATCCAGGTCTTAGTGAGGGTAGAATTCTGGTCCAGGTCTTAGTGAGGGGTGGGGGTGGGGAGAATCTAGACTATGTTACAAGAGACATACATGGGGTAAGGGATGAGACAAAGTCTCAATGTAGCCCAGGCTGGCCTAGAACTCCCATGATCTCCTAGCTCAACCTCCCAAGTACTAGAGCTATGGACTTGCTACTAACTTGTGCCACCATATCCAACTCTTTCATCTAAACACACACAAGAGACACATAGACACACACAGAGAGACAGACACACACAAACAGACAGACTTGAACACATGTGCATGTACACACATACACACACACACGCACACGAGCACTCACCCCTCTCTGTCTGAGACTTCTCAGGCTCAGTTGGCTGGATTCCAGGCCATTTGAAATAATTTTTACAGCACTCAGGGCTCCATCCTACGCAATGGGATTCTTTTGGAAGCAAAGGGAGCTCTTTGAAGACTCTTTGTTTTAAGGCAGTGATTCTCAACCTGTGAGTTGTGACCCTTCTGGGAGTTGAATGACCCTTTCATAGGGGTCAAATACCAGATATCCTGCATATCAGATATTTGCATTATGATTCATAATAGTAGCAATGAAAATAATGTTATGGTTGGAGATCACCACAACATGAGGGTCTGTGAGTAAGGGTTGAAGCATTAGGAAGCACTCTGTTTTGAGGACTTTGGTAACTATTTGACACATTACCAGTACTATCTGTGTTTCCACAGTGGAAACAGAGACATGCAACTTTGGAGCTATTTTCAACTGTAGATTCAAAACAAAACCGAAACAAAGCAACATTCAGCGCCAAAATCAAGAGCTATCCCTCAATACTAGGTTCCCCAGATGGTCTCTGATTAGCCTCCGTGGGTATCAAGACTTCCAAGCACTGCCACAGCTGGAACATCAGCTTCCTCATGAGTAAAGAATGGAAGTTACAAAGAAGCAGAGTAGATTTCCTTGTCTGCTGTCAGCCTCCAAGTGAGGCATCTGACAGAAAGCACAGCCGAAATGGCATCTCGCATCCTGCTTGTATTCCTAAGAAGCTTCCTGACACCATCTGTTTCAGTCAAATCATTCCCTATTGACTGAACTTGTGATTTGTAGGGTAGATTGTCTGGTTTGAGTTCATTAATCTCTACCAGCAGGAACTCTTCAAATCTGAAGATTCCGCTCCCCATCTCCCGAGATTCTCTCTCACCATTCATAAGCTGGAACATATTTAAGAGAATTTATGGAGAGTCTTCCTGGAGATGATTTTTTTTTCTGGTGTGTATAGCTGATCTCCGTATATTGGGATGATTGACAGGAACTTTTTTTTTTTTCTGTTGTAAGCAAGTCCCATTATACAATGGTTTGGTCTGGCCTCTCCTCAGCTGTTCTTGTAAATGCATAGAACAGTCATCTCAAGTATGGTCAGGAGCTGGAGAAAGAGAACGTGTTGACATGAGCCTACCAGTGAGTGCCACCTGGTCCGAGTCCGCGTCCACTGGCTATACCGAGAGAATGTTGGAACTCACAGTGTGCTTCAGAAGTTGGAGGGATTTTGTTGTAGTCATTAGGCCTTTGGGGGCTATGCTATGCAAAAGCTGCTCACACGTGCATGCCGTTAGTCAAGATGTTATTTTGCACTTGTGATACTCATTAACTCTGCTAGGTCTGGTGGCATCATCTCTACCACCTCAACTAAATGTTACATACAAATATTAACCTGAAAGTCAGAGCTCACTCAAGAACAATAAAGTCGGGGTGGGGAGCCTCGAGGGAGTTAAAAAAAAAATCTGTGCAGCTGTTTATTCGTGGGAACATAGCTCCAAAATCAAGACTATCAAAGCATTGTTGGCTAATCCTGTCTAAGAGTCCTTGCTTCTCAAGAGTGCCCCTCCTTTGGGGACAGTATCAACTGTGTGATTCGAGCCAACCAGTCCCTAAAAGTGGATCTGAGCTGCACACACATCCCAACATTAAGGTAAGCATGGTTGCTTAGCTCAGCTGGTCTCTGGGAGTGAGTGCTTGCCCACACTCAGAGAAAGTAGCCATCTTGCAGGCAAATGATGTGGTCCTTGGCAGTTTCCTTTCCATTTAGCTGTGTCTGTAAACAGGAATGTAAGATTTGTGTAGCCCTGGTCCTGTCCTGTTTTCTGTTGATGACCTCGCTGTCTCTAGAAACAGCTGCATAATTTTGGCTTCTTGAGGCTTCCATCATTCCTCTGCTCCCACAGCTCCCTCTGTGCAGCTGAGAGACGATGGCCAATGGCAGACTGTTAGGCATTGCTCCCCAAGTGCTCACCTGGAAGCTCCAAATTCTGAGATCCTCGGGGCTCCCAGGCCGTACAGAAGCAGCTTTCCAGCCTTTGAAGTTTCCTGGACAAATGTTTAAAATGCTCAATACAGACAGTTAATTTTTCTTCCTTAAACAATAGAGCACATAAGGGATTTCATGTTTATATCTTGGATTTTTTTCACTTCAGAAAGGAGCCTCAAAACATGGCCAAGAAACAGGAAATGTTCCTCTCTCCTTAAGTGAAGCTCTGTAACTCTGGCTGTTCCCACATAGCTTAGGAGCAAGAAGCTGAACACTTTCAGAAATCGTTCTCTCAAACTGCTGTTACTTCAGGCAAAGTTGCTACTGAAGTCCAGCATGGGAGACTGCTTTGGCTGGAAGGCTGTTTATTCATCTCCACTTCTCCAGATCTTACCTCTGGAAACACTGATTCTGTGAGGTATAGTTCTCTATCCATAAAAATACAGAAGATAAATGATAGCCAGTTCTAGTCTACATACACAAACCCTAAACATATACTGCCAGACAAGTCTACTTTTATATAAAATATCATAATTGAATAAACAGTACTCAGACTGAGTAATATACTGACTGCAAAGGAGCAGAAGATGTCTGTGTGTGACATTGACTAAAGGTATTACCCTTGCAAATGCATAGACAGTACTGAATTCAGAGCCGTGGTTCAGTCTGGTTAGTTGTCCAAAATGAAGGATCCCATGACCTGTTAGGTACAGAACAATGACAGGCTGTTACCATGGGAACCACAGACATGAGTTGCCTACACGCGAACCCCAGGCGGTAAAGACCAGGCAAAACTGGTTCTGGAAATCCCAGCAACAGACAGCTAACTGTCCTTGCCATCCAGTTTCTGCTGTGCTTCCTTCATATATGGTGTAAACATGGACTCCTCAGCTTGTAGGTCCTACAGGCTATAACCCCATGAAGGCAGAAATTATCCATTGTCAATCAAGCCCTTGTTTGCTCTTTTTTCTTAGTGACATTGATATGACCAAAGTTACGTTGTGACTACGAAGACACCAAACACAGATGTTCTAGGCTTGGCTTCAGTATCCAGTTTTCTGAGTGACCTTGGACACTTGTCATACCTGAGGCCTTTGATTCCTTAGCTGATCAAATGGCTAGAAGGGGTAGGAGAGATGACACGTGCTTAATCACATGTTGATTTAGTGTTGGGGGCTCACACCCAGAACATTACAAGTCTTCTACACCTGACCTACATTCCCGACCTGAGTCTGCTTGTTGTGACAATTCAGGAATGAATGAATAAACGAATGAACAAATGAACAAACGAGGGAAGCAAATTACATTGTTACTGACACTTTCTAGTCGTCTGAAAATAATGTTTTTGGCCGAAGTGTTTAAAAAAGAATGTAGCACCATCATTAAAATCCCGTCAGGATGACTCCAGTGGGCACATAAACAACATTAACACTCACCCTTCAGTAAGACCTTGGCATTGCCTTCTCCTGAGTTTCTTGAGGGATTGACTGAGGAATATGAATTTCTGTCTCAATCCCATCTGCTACCTGGTGAGTCAGGATGTTCACTTTGAGGGTAGCCATTCCTGAGGCACGGCTTTTCCTTCAGGAAAACATTATGGTTATCTTAACATTTTTAGGCTGTTTTTCTTAATTCTGATGTTCCTCCAGAATGTAATTTAAAAATCAAAAGACCCTGGTTTGGCTTCTTGGATGTAGATGCTTGCCTAGCTCAGCCGTCAACACCCACACCAGAGCAGACCCACGAAGTTTGTGAGCCAGCAAGTGCAATAAGGTGCTTTCTATGTGGTGGGGTAGGCGACTGCTAACTCACGTTACAGGAATCTGGGCTACGCAGAGCCATGGATTTCAAACAGTTGCATGGAAGAGGCACTTGAGCCAAAGAAAAACATCACCACAGAGGCAAAGGAGACAGGCTTCTTGACTCACACACTTTCTTAATCCACTGTCTGGAATAGGGAGGACCATGATGATTCAGAACGTAGCTCGGTCTCCTCAGAAATTCTCATTAGTTCTTGGGATACTGGGGCAAACTGATGGAAATTGAAATCACCTCATTCTTTTTTAAACTTTCTTCAGCAACTTCCATGCAAAGTGTTGTTTAGAATATTAATGCTGCCTTAAGGCTCCTGGCTACTGTGTGCTCCCAAATGATTAAAGGGGGTGGCTTAATAAATGGTAAGAAGCGCTGATTGCATCTGTGTAGCCCTCGTGCCTTATGGATTTGTCTTTTAACATCTGTAACCCTAGTCACTAGTGCATAGAAATGCTGTTTGTAAAGCTGAAGAGATGGTTCAATGGTTAGAGACTCCTTGTTGCTGTTGCAGACAGGTGGCTCTCAACTGCCTGTAAATCAAGCTCCAGCAGATCTGATGTCTTTTTTTGTCTTTCTCTGTCTCCTTCTCTCTCTCTCTCTTGTTCTCTCTCTCTCTCTCTTGTTCTCTCTCTCTCGCTCTCTCTCTCTCTCCATATATATATATATTTGAAATTAAGTCTTAACAAAGAAAAATACTATTTGTTGAATGAGTATAGATGGCTAGCTGGGGGTGGAAGAATGCATGGATGGTTAGATAGAGGGATATATAGATGGATATATGGATGGGTGTGTGGGTGGGTGGACGGAGGATGGATGGATGGGTGGATGGATGGATGAACAGTCTAACCCTGAAGTTGTTTTTTGTCATTGCACTGGGCTTAAGAGTACAGACTTGAAAATCACAGAACCTTGGACTTTAAACCCTGACTCTTGTCACTTCTTCGCTGTCTCATCTTTGTTCCTTAATCTCTCTGCCTTTAACTTCCGGTCTGTGAAGTGGGGGCACAGGGGGAGAGTTGATGTCATCTACCTCATCAGATATTGCATGGAGAGCAAATGGAACAGTGTGTAAACCTAGTGAGTACCTGACCTGCAATCAGCCTAGCAAGTAACAGCTGATGCTTCGGTGTTTCCCTGTCACGTGACCTATTCTTCAGAAAAGAAAGGACTGAGCAAAATAGCCTTGAGATGAAAGGCTCAAAGTATCCCCAGCCTAGGGCAGGTAGAGGAAACAGAGCAGAGAGTCTTTATTCATGACATCCTCAGAGTCTGCATGTGGAGGAGGCACGAGAGCACTGGGACCAGGCAGGAGCAGGAGGGAAGATGCAGTTGAGTGCCTCCTCTTCTCCAGCATCCGACCTGGTGAGAGCTGGCGGCTGCCTTCTTCTCCTTCCCCAATTAGCCATTCTGCGCATGTTATAAGGTCAACTTTCAATGATGTAGAGAAATAAAAAAAATGGGCAGGGGAAAATAATATGTCCAAACGAGCTAGAGTGTTTTGGTGGGCTAACAGCATCCTGGAAGATCATTTCTGGGAGGGGCCGAGAGATCCTCTCCTGGTCTTTATGGCCTCTTCAGCATTGTGCTCTCAGCTTTTAGAGCCTGGGACGTCATGGACATTTGATAAATGCCTGTTGAATTCACCTTTACTAACTGTTTTGCTTATGAGGAACCAAATGTCACCCAGACTTGTAATAAGTTCTCAACCTGGATTTCTGAGTATAATGGAAGGACTAAGCATTCCCAATAAGAATTTTATTTAGTTAGTCAGCATTGCTTATAAATGCTAGGACAAGGTTTTGTCAGTTCCAGATACTAATATTTAATGGGAAAAGAAGTAAGTCATATTCTGTAACACACACACACACACACACACACACACAAATAAATATGAAATCTGAACACTTAAAAATATATGGACATTTCATTTGGGGAAGTAACTCACTGGCAGAGCTTTTATTTAGGATGCACGAGACTATTCAGTCCTTAGTAAAAAAAAAAAAAAAAAAAAGCCCCCTAAGAAGTGTTGGAGATAAAGAAGGCCCGGATGAGACACTGTTAGAGAAGACAGCAGAGCTGGTAAAGGCTCATCAGTATACAGACCGAATGTGGACATGGCCACTCTTTCGATATTATGCCCATGCCCACATCCTGTGCTGAAATTGCTCCATAAGGGTCAGCACCGTCAGGTTAGCAGGTGCTGAGTTTACTCTTCCATAACCAGTTCTGGTTTCTCTGGGTCTAAGCTTACTCTAATAACTAGGATAACCGTTTCTGTGGCACTTGACAATTTCTAAATGGACTAGTGTATAGTAACTATGTTTCTCCCACACGCTCGTGGTGTTGCTTCCGATTGCTACTGATGGGGAGGCCTGAGGCAGGAAAGGATCATGTGACTTCCAACTGAATTCCCAAGTTCTTGTCACTGCAGCAGGATGTGCTGGCTTTGGTTGATCTCTAACCCCAACTTCAACAGAACAAGTACCCAGCAAGCCAAAGCAGGCTGTGTGCAGCTGTCTTTGGCTACTTTGTGGGTTCTTCTGTCCTCCACCCTTCTCCAACCTTTTTTCTTTCACCCCATCCCCAACACTAAATAAGAGAGAAAAGAGGATAGAGAGGAAAGGAAAGAGATCCCTGAGCAAAGCCAGAGGTTGCAAAGGGCTGATGTCCTTGTTGGATTGCTTCCTGCTTATTAGAGGCATCAAGTTCCTTGGGGCAAGTTTGATCTTCACTGTCAGGATATCTAATTTCTTCTCGTTGTTGTTTTTTTTTTTTTTTTTTTTTTTGTGCATGACTACTATAACCAAACCAACCAATAAACCCACCAACAGCCTACTACATTTCTCCGGGCCCTAGCATTTATATAACCTCTGGAAAATCCCCAGAATTACAAACATCACACAGTCACAGAAACTATCTATTGCTGGCATGAGGCAAATCATAGTCAGCTGCTGTGGACAATCTGACAATCTGACTCATCCCACACCTGGGATTAAAATGAAAACATATTCTCCTCACTCCTGGATCCACTTCCCTGTGCATATAGACGTGATAGCCGGAGATCACAACCATGGATCATGGGAATGGCAAGGCAGGAACCACTCGGGGATAGAGACCTCAGGTGTCCAGTCAGCGAGTCAGCGCAGCGCATCGAGAACAGACTCCCTGGAGACAGGCTTCAATGAGACAGCTCATTTAATTGGAGAGCAAAGGCTATTTAAACCTTTGGGGAGCGGGTAAGAGTCTTCAGGGAGAGTGGCCAGGCCCAGGCTTCTAAGGACGCCTCATATGCAAAGGGAGGAATTTTGGACATTGTTGGACATAACCTCATAAAGGAGAGAAAATCCACTTTAGCTGCCAGACTTTCCTTTGTGACCTCCTCTGAGGGGCAAGATTTGGGGGGTGGCAGGGCTGTGTGGGTTGGGATATATGTGTGGGGGGTGGTCCTGTCGATCTCAGGATGAGATTTCCAGAGTTTTGACACCCCACAGCCCTACTCTTGCCCCAGACTGGCTCCCCCAGCCCCCACATATTGGCTCCTTGGCCCCACATATCCTTATGATATTTCTGTGTTTTTAAAGAAATTAAAATTCCAAGATTCTCACTACCAGTGTATAATCAATGTGTCTTAACCCAGAATGGGAGCTCACGTTGCAAAAATACAGATCCTGATTCTGTAACCCCAGGAGAGGCCTAAGAGCCGGATTTTCTATCATGGTCCCAGGAGGCACCAGCACTGCTAATCCCTGGGTCCAGAGCACTTTGGATTCTGATTGAGAATCACTTATGCTTTCAACAGCTGTGTTTCTGGACTAAGGGAAAGTGTGTCATGAGGTTTCAGTGTGTGATTCGTGTTCAGAGAAGCCCTGGGCTGTCCCTGCCCTGATTCCTCTAATGTTCAGAGAAGCCCTGAGCTGTCCCTGCCCTGTCTCTATCCTCTTGCTTAAGAAGAGTGAAAATGGCCACAAGAGAAAGCATGATTGTCTAGGATTCAAAACGTTTGTCTAAGGATGGTTGTCTTCGGAGTCTCTATGGCTGTGATAAACCGCCATTGCCAAGAGCAACTTGGAAAGGCAAAGGTTCATCCAGCTTATACTTCCACATCACAGACCGTCACTGAGGGTAAGAACTTAAGTAGGAACCTGGGGGCCAGAGAGCAGGAACCGAGACCCTGGAGGAATGCTCCCCATGGCCTGCTCAAAGTTTCATACACAACACAGAACCACTGGCCCAGGGATGCTCAGCACAGAGGCCTGGGGGCTGGGTGATGCATCCTTCCACACCAATCATGGATCAAGAAAACGCCCCCACAGTCTTATCCATTAGCCAATCGATATTGGCAGTCCCTCAGCTGAAGTTCCCTCTTCCCAGATGACTCCAGGTTGTAACAAATTGAGAGAAAGCTAACCAGCACATCATCACGGCCTCTTTGCATTCAAGAAAGATGAGGTAGCATTCAGCACTACCCCTTGTTAAGCAGTGACCACACCAACAAAACCAAGTGGACACTTGCTCGACCTGGAAGAGCTAAGCAAGTATCTCCTTACTGTGCTGTAGCAAGGAGTTGGGATGAGTCAGAGCTTTAGACATTCCTGTCTATGAATGGCTATGAAATGCATGCTAGTATCACTTTGGTGGGAATGAGCAGCGTTTTAGCAAATAGGAATTCACAAGCAGGTAATAAATGAATAAAGAAAACAGAAAATGTTTAATAGATCATGGCTACTTAAAAATTTTCCATTTCCAAATGCACCTGAGAAATTATTACAGGGCCTTCATATATAAAATAGTTATACAAATCAAACATGTACTGATATTAACCATGAAGAAATTTATTTTAAAGCCATTTTTTGGTATACACAGAATTTTATCACCTATTAAAAGACAAATATCAAACTTGAAAAATAATAAGAAGTATGAGTATGCTTATTTTATGTTAGGAATTAAGTATTGATTCTTTTGTAATGCAGACTTGTAACTCCAGCTACTTGGGAGATTACGGCAGGAGGATCACACGTTCAAGGCCTCTCTGAGCTACAGAGTGAGATTAGGTCTCTCTAGGGCTCTATATTACACTCTATAAGAGCAGAAAACCCTGTACATAGAGGGAAACCGCTGCAATTCAAAACTTATGGTAGCTGCGCATCTGAGCCAGGTGTTCTGAGCAGTGTTTGTTGGTATTGTGTGGTGTATGCAACGCTAATTGTCACGTTGGGTGCGCAGAACCGAGGCCACAGTGAGATCATCCAATGCAATATGGTTGAGTGCTGCCAGAAACCCCTCAGATGTGTTACATACTCTATTTTGAATTAATTTTTGGTAGTTGTATGTTGAGAAAACTTGTAATACCACCAACCCTTTTTGCAACCCTCACATCCAGTTAAAGGACCTCCACATGGGGTGGTGATCATTGTTTAAGAAAATGTTAAATAGATCAGTAAACACACATAAATAAATCAGTAAACACACATCTCTACCACTTGTCGGGCAGGTAGAAGGGATGGGGGCAATAGACAGGGAGCAAAGGGAGCCCCTCAACTCCTAGGTCAGAGCAAGCATCTGGACTCAACCAGCCCCAGTGACCTTCTGGGCCTGTTCTATCTGCGGCCAGGATCTGAAGGCTCTTGCCAGCCTTCTCTATCTGTATATCCAGGAAGAAGGAAGGATCTTCAACTCCTGCCCCTGCCCTGGGCACTGAGTTATGCCCTGGCTCTGGAAGTTTCTTATGGTAGTAGTGATTGATAATACTCAAGTACATGTGTCCAGAGCAAGCATGAGAATGCTGTTTCTCTAGGGTAGGGAAGAACAGTACAGTTTAAATGATAAATGCAGCTCCAAGTCAAAAAATCCCAATTGTTATGTGTAATCACAGACCACAGTAAATCAATTGCACAAACTCAGTACCACTCTTTCTGTGTTCCAACACCCACAGGGGCAGGTTGTGATGGTTTAGCATTCAGGAGAAGGGCAGAGGTGAGGAGAATGGGGGCCGGGATGCTTGATAACTCGTCCAGAATCACATGATGATTCAATCAAATGTAATCAAGAAGCCAGGAGAGGCTAAAGCATCCAATTTTTCTTAATTAGCAACAAAAAAAATCACCTAATTATCAGTATAAGCTCCAATTGTGGTCCTTTTGAATGGTCATTTATGTGTTATTGTTGAATTTGACATTTAGATGGAATGCTTTAATGAAAACAAGAGCCAATTCCCTAATCAGTAAATTGCTCTGCTAGTGCCTTGCTGGGCCTCTCAGTCTCGTTCTCTTACTGAGAAGCTAAGTTAAGAATTAGGACTACATAATACATTTCTAATTATTTATAACCTTTCTTCTAACACTGGAAAGAAGAAAGCTGGTAGTTTGATCAAGGCAGACTTGAGTGTTTCAGGCTCAGAGAAATAGTGGGACCCATGGTGCTTTTGGCTGCCCTGTCTGCAGTAGGATGTAGACACGCTCAAAAAATGGCCGACTTTGCCTGACTGTTATTCAGACAAGAGCTGCCTGTCCCTGTTACTTATGAGCTGTGAGGCTCTTGTGGTAGTGAGGACTTTGTTTGTGGTTCAGATCAAGACAAGAGCTAATAGACGGGGCTTGAAAATATTCTTTGTTAGTTCCTTTCAAGCATTAGCCAGCTTCTCTTAACAGGTGCTGGTGCTGGTGACATGGTATTAAAAGAGCCCCAGTGATGTGTTCAGTGATTCTGGCCAAGCATGGCCTTGGGACAGATGCTCAGTCAGGAAGTCCTGGCTACTTGCAGTAACAAACATGGATTGTCTTGCTGGTCCCCACACTCAGTAGTAGTCAAGTAGTTAAGCACAAGATAGGATATTATGTGATGTAAAGTGCTAAAGCACTCCCTGGGTAGGTGTGCAAGGGGGTGGAGCAGCAGCTACAATTTGAGAGCCATCTTCAGAGAAAGGGCTTAGAGGAGAAGGTTGCCCTGAAAGACCTCTCCAAGTTTCTCCTTTAAACTCAGTGAGGATTTTTCTCAATGCAGATGTGGGGAAACTTTTAAGAGAAATGTCTGATTAAATCTGCTGATCGTCACTGTTTTCATTACCTGGTGTCCTAAACAAGTCAAAGCCTGTCCTTCTGTCAGATCTCATTTCTGGACATTGCTTTATGTGAATAGAAATTCTTGGATAAACCTGAGGATGACATGTAGAGTTAGAAATGTAGGGGGGTGGGATCTAGAAAAGTAGAAATGAACCCAGTGTGCAAATTTGGAAAAGGCTGGACCAATTCCATTGTCCTTTGAGGACACTAGGGACTCCTGCTTATGTTGTGTCACATGACTCCTGCTGTCACTGTCTTTGGTTTTGATGGAACTGTATGAGAGGCTCCTGGATGAATCCTTTCAGAGCCACTTGATTGGAAACAAAAATTGTAAATGGGAGTCTTCTGATATTTGTAAAATGTCTAACTTAGGTTTTGGTCTAACTTAATCCATGTAATGAAGCGGTGATGTCAACCACCAGTTAGCTGAATAGATTGCCTACGGGATGATACCCAGTTTTGCCATTACAGAAACCGACAATGAAATGTTCTAAAGATGAATGCTGTAACATAAGTCTGTCGGAAACATTCTAATTTAGTTCTTAAAAAACCAAATATTTAAGTGATAGTGTGAAGGCAGAAGCAGACATTTCTGCTCTGCCCAAGGGCTGAGCCGTCTGCAGGTAATAAGAGCCGACGCCATGACAAGGAATCATGGTATCAGGAAGATTTCTCAAGAAGCAGACGCAGTATGGAGATGGTTCTTTTCAGTAATGTATGAGGAAAGATTTAATGAGCAAAAGGATTAAGTCATAGCTGCTTGCCAAGTTTGTTGTAATGTTCTCTGCAGCATTCTCTTCTAAAGTCTTGGTTTGGTCTGGTCTGGTCTGGTCTGGTCTGGTCTGGTCTGGTCTGGGTTGGTCTGGTCTAGTCTGGTCTGGTCTGGTCTGGGTTGGTCTGGTCTGGTCTGGTCTGGTCTGGTCTAGTCTGGTCTGGGTTGGTCTGGCCTGGCCTGGCCTGGTCTGGTCTGGTCTCCACAGGCACTTTCTCTTCACAGAAAGCATGCAGCTTCTCCCTCTGGCTTGCTGGGAACATCCCATCCACCACCTACACCTCTGCTTTGTGGCATGTTCTCTCTTCTTCCCTGAAAAGGAAGTAGAGGTGGGGGGAACCTCTTTCGGTGTCCACATATTCTAAGCACTGGTTTTCTAAATGTTTGGGCAAGAAGCAGAGAGCAAGCATGCGGAGTTGAGGCTTTTGACTGACTGGATGTGCTTGTAATCTGTTTTCTGAAGCAGTGGTGACAACGCATGTGAATTTTTACCTAATAACTAATGATCCTGTCTTCTCTTCTCCCCCTACTTACTCAAATCTGTTCATGACCATAAATATGAGTCCTACTGGGGCTTTTTGCATGATGTCATTGATCAAATTCTCTGCCTTTGTATTTTTCAAAATGTATTCTTGAAATACTGTGAATCTTTTTCTTTCCCAAAGCTTCCCACCACAGGGCCTCTGACCACAAATCCAATCAAAAAGGAATAATCCAGGTCCCAAAGTCACCTAACCATTTCACCTTTGAGTCTTGTTTAAGGTGCTTAGCCTGACTTGGTGATATGAACTTTTAATCCCAGCACTCAGGAGGCTGAGATAGGTGAATCTCTAAGAGTATGAGGCAGCCTGGGCTACACAGTGAGAGCCTGTCTCAGAAAAAAGAAAAGAAATGAAAGGAAGGAAGGAAAGAAGGAAGGAAGGAAGGAAGGAAGGAAGGAAGGAAGGAAGGAAAGAAGGAAAGGAGGAAAGAAAGAAGGAAAGAAAGAAAGAAACAAAGAAAAAGAAGCAAAGTGCCTAGAATTCTACATCCAAAATAGTGTTAGTAGAACTTCATTTGTTAAGTTGGAAACTTCTAGTAGTAATGCTTAGATGCACTGAAGCATATTCTCAAGACAAATCACAGGATGGAACCCTAGCTATGCTTGATAAGCAGATCTGAACCTTTAAGAGGGGAAACAGAGCACTCCACCCACCCCAGTTCCTTTCAGACAGTAACCTTTCTGAAACGCAGCCTGGGCTTCAAGGGCTCTTTCTGCTTTAACCCTGATGCGTATTGACCAACCTCCATCAGTAAGACCTCAGAATAAGGTGTTTTGTGAGTCCTGAAGTGGTTTCATCAAAGGCTCTCCTGATGCTCTAACTGGGGTGGAAGGGCAGCTCTAGGGATAATTGTTAAAGTGCACTGTGAGCAACAACAAGGGAGTGCTCTTCTGTGAGGCTTTGTTACCACATAAGGGCACACATGTCACCTGAGTCCTAGGGATTCCCTTGGGACCTTTTCCCTTGGGACCTATTCATTTGTGAAATAAGTTAATATCTTTTAATAATATGCAGATATTTGGGCTCCCATTCTACCTTTTCAATCCCTAAATTAGAATGACTTATATTTTAAGTTTTTATCATATATTAATCATGCATAGTAATACACATCAATGACTTTTTCATATATGTATAAGTATGTGTATATATACATATACAAATGACCATATTGTACCATAACTATCTCTTATAAAAATGATTTATTTTTTAGCTTAATTATATTATTAGATTACATTCTAATAAACGAACATCTAGAAAGTCTTAAGTTTTAACAAAGGGGGCCTGGAGAGATGGCTTAGCAATTAAAAGCACCGGTTATACTTCCAGAGGACCCAGGTTGCATTTCCTGCACCCATATGGCAGCTTGCAACTGTCTGTAACTCCTGTCTCACAGAACCCAATGTCTTCTTCCAGTCTCTCTGGGCACTGCACACACATAATACAGAGACATACATGTAGATAAAACACCCAAATGCATAGATAAAATAAAGGGACAAAGTTCAAAGTTAACAAATTTCTGTGAGAAACAGGCAACTTCTTGAGTTTAAAATGTAGGTAACTAAAAAGCTGAAAGCTGTCGCTGGATCTCTGTACTCACAGAACCTAAGGTGAGCACCCAGGTTACTTGCTCAGATGGGGGAGGGCCATATTAGGTAGGTGGGGATCCTCACTGCCTCCGTTGAAACATAAACACTCAACATCCTCAACGGCCTAAACTCAAACTCCCAGTGATAGCAAAGAGAAGTCGTGGCTGATTTGAACTTGAGGGAATCACAAGCATAGAAAGTTCTCTGACAGTTCCTACAACTACCTGGATTATACAGGGAACTGTCTCTCAACAAAGACATAAGCAGTCATCTCTGCCAGTTGCCAGCACACCAGTTTCGTATACAAAGGAACTGGATGAGTTAATACATCAAAAGTTTGAGGTCCCTGTTAAAACACTAATACCACTTCAGATCTGCTGAGGCAAATGAAAACAAAACCAAAAATAATGACACACCTAGTATAGATCTTCTTCATTTATCATAGTCATCTCAAATTAATTCCAAAATTGTCCACATGCTCGTTAAATTCACAGCACGGTATTTCATCCACTGACGGGGGCCTGGTGTGTGTAGGGATTTTTTCAGGGGCTCATGCCTCTCAATTTTGAAATTATTGAGTGATGTTGTCTTTCTAGAGACTTCTACTTCTCAAGCGTTAGGAATCTGTCCTCATAAAAATGTCTTTTAAATCACAAATCACAAAACTAAAAAGAGCTGAGAAGTGTGTGACCCATAGCGGCCTCCGTTGATGTTAAGATGGAGTTTCATTGTTTGAGTGGCACAGTCAGATCCTGGCTCAAGTCCCTCATGTAAGAGCCTGGCTGACCGTGAACCAGAGAGACAGCAGGTCCAGTATCCTACACCTGCCTTTCCCCTACAAACCCTGTCACTTCTCCTGCCAGGAGGCAGAAACAAGGAAGTTCTACTTAATATTCTCCAACAAGTCCTAAACAGGCTAAATTTTTTCTGCCTGAATTTTATCTCAATAATTAAAAATGAAGGCAAAGTCAAAGTTGGCTAAAGGAAATGAGAAATGAGTCTGAACGCTTAGGACACACTCCATGCACAGCTATCACGTATTTCCTTTCCAAGGTGTTGAAAGGGGGTCACATCAAAGATGCTAGGAGAAGGAAAGAAAAGTCACGAGGTAAGATGAGGCCGGAGAAGCTGGCTGGCCCCAGGTGGTATAATGGAGATTATTATGGGGTCAGGACACCCTCGGTGCTGCCATGAAGCTTGGCTGCTATAGCAGATTGTTTTTAGTTGTTTTTTTTTTTTGCACATTTCAAATAGAAATACTCAATATTTTCTGTTTACTTTTGGGTCATTTGAATTTATAAATGCTCCCCAGGTTATGACATTCCAAAGGCAAGTGTGTGTAAGGCTTCTTAGACAGATGAGTACAGACTTGAAATTTCTTATAGCGACTCCTAAAACTATAAGCAGAATTAAATCTGTACTCTATACAATCCGGAGTTGTCATGTCAGTGACTCAGGTGCAAGAGAGTCGTGATTGTGCTCCCCTGGGCAGATTTTAATATGAGTTCTCCTATGACGAAGCCATCCGACAGCACGCTGCCCCTCCTACACTGTTGTCAACATCACAGATGCAGCATAAATTTAGGGCTTCCACTCGAGTAGAACTTGCCAATTTCTGATCCCTGTGGAGGTTTTGTAAAGGCACACTTCATTCTGAAGCATTTACACATGACTCTGGGACAGCCCTCTGAAACAGTCATTAGCCACTGGCTACCACACAGTAGTCAATAACAAGTGCATTCTAAAGCCTCTTGCCAGAGTCCTTCTGGGGCAGCTACCACCAGCCAGGCTAGACGGCTTCTCATAGTCTGCTTTTACCATTCTTCCATCCTGACTCACAAGCAAATAATGTTCAGTAGGAGTAGTAGTAGTAATTTTTAGTATTATTATTTTCCCTGAATGTCCATATCTTCTCTCCCCACGGGTCACTGCTTCAGATGAGTTCTAGAAACAAATGCAACCATGGTGCCACACCAGCCACCTTGTTAATACTGTAGCTGTGTACTAGTCCTCCTCCTGTTTAGAACAGTCATACCCCCTTTGCCGCTTTAGACCCAATTACTCCAGAATAAAAGCTAACACCGAAGACTCCCTAGACCTATGGGTTTGTCTTCACCCTACAGTCATCTCTCAACTCCAGTCTCCTCCCTACATGAAGACTGGCCTGAAGAAATGTTTCAGTGGCTAGAGTACTCGAAGTTCTCACAGAGAACCCAAGTTCGGTTCCCAGCACCACCATCAGGCAGCTCACAACGCCTCAAGTTCCTAGGGATCTGACACTATCCTCAGGCCTCCAAGAACATCAGGCATGCACGTGGTACACAGACATACAAACAGACAAAACTCATACACATAAACTAAAAATAAAGAGATCTAAAAAGAAAAGATTAAGAAGAGAGGCCTGCACTGACCATGTGTCTCTGTTCTTCTGGGAAGAAGAGGGCATTTGCCTAGCATAGTCTTCCTTTGGTTTAAATGTGACATTCAGCACAGCTGTAAACCCCCAACCTTCTCTAAATATCAGAAGGTTTGTGTGAGGTTCTATGCTTGGCTGCCCCTGAAAGATGACTTCAGAGAGACCTGAGTATGGGCAGCCCTCAGGATCAGAGAGTTCCCGCTATGATAGAGAAGAGGTGGCCTTTGACAGAAAGTCACCAGGAAAAAAGGCCCTGGCATCTTAACTACAAGTGATTTATTAGAAACAAAGGCCAAGTTCATGCCCTCTCCCCTCTGACTTCACTCAAGCTCAGGAAAACAAAAACAGTTTTGTAAGTATCTATTCAAATCCCTGTAAGCCAATTCAGTGAGGAAAATATCTACCTTTAATCCCAATCTCCAGTGGCATTCTGGGACACTGGCAGCTTCCCACACTTGCCATTCCACCAGGAGTGAGAGGCAGTGTGGATTTTGAGAAACCTTTAGGTCCAAGAAAACAAATTGGTTCCATTCAATAATGTAATTCAGCTACTACATACACATTATATTAATCTGAGCATCCAAATCAAAATGAGGGGCCCACAAGATGGCTCAAAGAGCAAAGGCACTTGCTGACAAGCCTGACAACCTAAGTTCAGTCCTTGAACTCACTAGTAGGAGAGACCCGAGTCCTACAGCTGTCCTCCTACCTCTACATACACACTGTGGTACATATGTGCATACACACATGCATCCTAAGTAAATACCGTACTAACAGCAACCATGAACCATGAGACATGGATATTGCTTATCAATTTTGTGATTGCCTCTAAACGTCCTAGATACCACAGGTCCCACCTGCTCTGACCAGTCCCTATTTGGCAGGTCCTATTCTGTGGTTTCTAACTCACTTGAATTCCAGCTGTGCAGAGGAAGCCCCATCTGGAAATGTGGTCATACCTGGCCAGCACCATTTGAAGTCCCCACCAGAGGTACAAAAACGCAGAGCTGAGCCAAGAATATTCCAGCACTCAGAGGTTTCAGACAAGTCTGCCCAATTTTACATAAATGCTTAGACAGGCATGAAATGAATTTTCTGGATGTCTAGCTTTTCTTTCTATTGGTTTCTCTCTTCATTTTGTTGCTGTTTCCTATTTATTTATTTTGTTTTGTTTTCCCAATTCTTCTCCAATTGGGAAGAAGTGCATTTTCCAGGGAGCCTTTTCAAATAATCTGTTCTTTAATCTAGTGAAAAGGCAAACCTGATAGGATTTTTTTAAGCTATACTCATATATCTGTAAGGTAGATAAAAAATCCTGTGCCTTCAACAGAATCTACTCAAATTAGAAATTTGTCAACCTAAGTAGATAACAAATGTTAAACTCAAAAGTGTCCCTATCCACCTCCAACACACTTGTTTTGTTAATAAAGACGTTTTTATTATTTAGTCCTTCTGATTGCTCCATTTCACATGCAAGGTCAAGTGGAAACATTGACCCCCAAAGTATTGAACTTTGTTGCTCTTAGAGTGTTGCCAGCTAACCATCAGACCATACCATTACTGTCTCAGACATGCTTTTTGGCAACTGTCTGCCTTTTGGCTCTGGCCTTTATTTTGTAAGTGGGGTCATGTTAATCACCTGCTCTGGTCCTTATGTAGGTACTGTCCCTCCAGAAATGTGGTCTAAAAGCAATACCTTCCACCATTTGAGCTATCTAGTCTACCTACTGCAAAACACAGAAAGTTCTTGCCAGTAAAGAAATACATGGCTGAAAGTAGGGACAGCAAATGCCTCACTGGAGGGGTTAGAGCTGGAGATGGAGTTTAATGGCTTCCCTGGAAAATGTTTAAAAATGTATGTGGCTCAGTTCCACATTAGTACAGCAGCAGTCAAAATAGACTGAGGGAAAAGTAATGAATAGACTTATTTTGTAAAGTCCCTTTACACGCCCATCAAAACCAACCAAGGGTAACATCGGCTCCCTCAGCATTGATGTCGCTTAAATCCCTCCTTTGAATGCCTTCAATTTAATTTGGCCAGTTATGTGCATTTTGTTGCTTTTTCCTAGTTTTCTGGAAAATAAAAAAGGAGCCATGCAGATGTTGCCCACTGTGTGGAAGGACTGACCATGCTTACTGGGAGAGCGCTTTGGTGGCTTCTGAATGAAAGCCTTGTTACCTGAAGGTGTTTGCCAGATAAAATTTGACATGAACCCTGAGGGCAAGGGAAAGAATTAGCCCTTTCAGCTTGCCTGCCAGTGCCCCGTACCCTGAGGTCACGTCAGTGCTGGCTTCCCTCCTTGAGCCCTACCACCATTCAAAGGTGACAGTTTCTTGACTCCTCTTTAGGCTGGCTAGTTCAGCTTCTAGATCAGCCCTGCAAAGATTCCCCAATGGTGACCAGCCTGCCTGTCCCTTCAAGCCCTCCGTACCGATATGGGAAATATCATGCTTGGTGTTTAAAACATAAAATTATCCAACAATGCTCTTTTCCCTTTGGTCAGATGGTCACTTTTAGGCTGTCAGCCTTGCCCATTGTGTAGGTCCCCGCTCCAAAGTCTGATTTGTAGGTTCGAAATAAAGTCAGATCCAAACTCACAAGCACTAAGACCAGGTGTGTGAGCACCGTAGGTTTGGACCACAAGCAAGTCCAGGCAGCCTCCTTTTGAACCATGCAGAGGATAGGATAGTCTCAGGCCTGATCAGCCCACTATGACCACCAGTGGAGTATAAGAGTTAGTCACGGTATCTCTGAGGGTTCAAAGGTATTGTGGGTTATTCTGCGTCCCAGGCTAAAGTGGGGAGAATAACCTATTTCATTCTATTTTTTTTTCCAGTTCTCTCAGGCCAGGCACACCACAGCCCTTTGAAACGATCTGTGTCCCTTACCCCACCCATGAATGTGCCAAACCAGCCTCTAGGACATGGATGGATGTCTCATGAGGACTTACGAGCTAGAGGATCTCAGTGCCTCCCATCCGATCATGCCCCCCTGTCTCCACAAAGCAGTGTAGCCTCTTCAGGAAGTGGTGGGAGTGAACACTTAGAAGATCAGACCACTGCTCGTAACACATTCCAAGAAGAAGGTAGTGGTATGAAAGGTGAGTGACCACATGAGGAACCCAGAGTCCAAGGGGAAAGAGAGGTGGTCAACAGGAGAGAGGGAGCCCAGCCCCTCCCCTTAGGCTCCTGCATTCAAGCCATGCCTTCCAGAACTCCAGAGGTGGCCCTGGAGGAAGGTCTTAGAAAGTCTCCTTCCAGCTGATAACAATGTTAGCTGGTGAGACAACAACCAAGCAGGCTTTGGGGACAATGCCAAGGGCAGGCTCTGAAAGTGTCCTCGAGCTGGCATTAATCACAGTCCTGACTTTCTGATCCTAGATCAGTGCTCAGTGATCACTTGCCCTAACCCAGAACCCAGAGCAAGAAAGGCCAACATCCTCTTTTGTGTTTTCTGTGCACTGATTCTTGGACAATGAAGGCTCCTGCCAGCCTGGATAGGGTCATCTGAAAAGATGCTAAGCTACTCCACCTCTGCCTTGCTATGGCCAGAAACCTGTAACTAATTCAGAAAAACAAGCAATTGATCTTTTATTTATTTTTTCCTAATCCAGAATAGTAGTAATATTTCTTTTTATTACTCCATTTTTGTTTGAAGTTCAAAGAAACCTTTAAGCCCTTTTCTTTGCATCTGCTTCAGGGACATGAGAACTACCAGTGTTTTAACCCGGGTAATAGATTTCCACATTGATGATAAAGACCTATTGTGCAACCTAAATAAATGTTCCACCATCACCTGTCAATAGACCCTCTCCTACAGATCCTCCTCAGGAGACAGAGATTTCCAAATTACCAATGATGAGCTCACAGAGGATGCATGCATTCTGTGTTTTTAGATGCCAGCTGTTAGAAGGATAGAAGTCCTTAGGGGAAGATGCTCATCAGAGACATGCGGATTACAGTGTTAGCTAGTGAGACAATAACCAGGCAGGCTTCTGGGACAGTGCTGAGGACAGGCTCTGAGAGGGGCCTCTATGCTGCTGTTAACACACAGTCCTGAGGTTTGTTGTTTCTAATCCCCTTGTAAAAGAATCTCTTGACCTCATCCCCTCCCAAGATTGGAACCTGGCACAGAGGCTATGCCCACATCTTCTCCAGTGCCAGATCTAAGAGAGCACTAGGTTGAAAAGTGGAGCCCGTCAGCTTAGGAAGTGAGGCTGTCCTCCAGCCTTTCTCTGAGGAGTTTATGGTTATGTTTCCCTATCCCAGCCACTCCCCACAATGAGCATGTGCCGAGAGACCCTTGGAAGTAGGATGTGTCTTGAAGTTTTCCACTGGGGATACACATGAGTCTTTAAAAACAGCTAACACAGTGGGTCATTTTGGCATACAGGGTGTATAACCCTCTTCCTCAGGGCTCTGGGGACTGCACAATAATGTTGGAGGATGGGCAAAACCTGTTCCCAAGGGATTCCACATCCACGTGAAGTGTCTGGACAGCCTGATTCTGGGACAGTGTATGTTGTTCCACTGATAACACAAGAGAAGCATTGTTTGCATCTTGACCAGCAAGGTGGACCCTGAGGAATAGGCCATTTGCTTGGAAGAATGCTGACTTCACTGCCTAGTGTCTGAGCACGGGCTTCCCTCCTTCCTTTTTCTTTATTTACTTGCTTTCCTGTTACGTCTTCACTTGTTTAGAGGGCTTATACACACTTACACATTCTCCCAAAGTGGGTAAATGTGTGCTTTCAGGCTTCTAAGGTAAGAAGTGAATAGAGATACTATATCAATTTGTAAAGAAACATGCACGAAAGGGAAAATTGAAAATAAGTATACCACTGGTTTGGGTTTGTTTGTTTAGTTTTGCTTTTATAAAAGTTAAACACTTTCTAGAACTCAAGGGTTATCTGTAAGTGAGCTAGTGTGACTCCTTTCTCTAGAATTCTTGAAACTTTGTCAATCACAGAATCACACAGACAAAATGTCACATCCAGGATTTTCATTGTGAGCACATAGATATCAACGAAAAGAAGCTATTTGGTGGCTGGTTGGAATGAAGGACTTTCTCCATGTGTTTCTGTCTTCTTTGATCTATTGAACTTACCTTTTCTTAAAGAAGTGGATGGAGACTCCCATGTATGCAGACACTAGCAAGTAACAGGGGAAAACTCAAAGGAAGGAATGGAATTGATGATAAAGAATTCTATTTATAGGGAAAACACATTTTCAATTCAACTGACAGTTCCAGATGGTAGAAATGTCTGAACCCTGAAACATTAGCATTCTGAAGTGTCATAGGGCCAGTATTTGTTGAGCATAAATGTTCCTTTTCCAGCTCTATTGTAAAGTGGCCTCCAAGAACTCCTCTACCTCAAGGATTACTCAGCAGAGCCTCTTAAAGTTTCATCTAAGAAACAACCCTTAGCATACCAGTCCAAGGATTTGTCATTTGGTCTCCAGGCCTAAGAGCAGATGATCATGTCAATTTGCAAATCAATTCCTACTTTCTGAGCAGTGGATTATGGAGTCGACTCATGTGAATCTGAGAAGAGCCTTCCTGTGCCTTGGGTCCCTTGGCAGGAACGCTTGGGCCATCACCTAATGGCTGTTTTTCTAATTGGCAAATATCTGGTCTGTGAGAACATGGAAGCCGGAGTAGAATTTAGAAGAGTGCCAAATCCTCTGGGTGTGTACATCACCCTCACCTCACATCTTGGGGGAAAAAAAAATCAAAGCCACCATAATTGCATTAGTTTTTCTGGCCACCTGGTGTGCATGGCTGAAATAGTGAGCTTGTTCTTACCTATGTTCTCATCTGGACAGACTAGCCAGCTTGGCCACCATCCTCCCTAGGTAACATATCTCTTGGGTCAAGCATGCAGAATAAACCCTTAGAGGATTAATTGCTTCCTCCTGAATCTCTTTGCTTTGTTTCTTCTAGTAAACACTTGACCCAGTCGTTTGGGTTGGCTGTATGGAATAGGTAGGGCTTCAGGTTAAAGGGAAAGCACGGGATTGAACATCCACTAGAAGCCTCAAGCAGCAACCTGAGCCGGAATATGGAATTTTCCTGTTACCAATCCCTCAGGAGGCAGCTCCTTATAAAGGTTTGGACTAACTGTGCTGGCTGTGGTTTAAATTCCGGTCTCCATGTCCTTTTCAAAAAGCTTCACTGTGACTTATCTCAGGGGAGAGACTCTTGATTCTAAGTTGGTCCTCAGTTATAATATCCCCCATCCCCAGGTAGCTGATGAATTGGATGTACTCTCTTAGCTCTTATCTCGGGCGTGAGAGAGATGAAAGTCTCATATTACTAAGTCACTTCTTTCCTAGAAAGAAGGCAGCCTGTCAGTGGAGGAACAGATGTGTCACTCAGAGTAGCATGGTGAGCCCTCCAAGGTGATGAGGCCCTGAGGTTTATCAAAGGGCCAGGGCTCCTGGTGTGGCTTTGGTATAGGGGAGATTCCCTGGCTCACTTTTGTCCTCATCTAAACCATCGGGCTTCTCTGTACTTATGGGGCCCTGGGGAGAAAGAGGGGAGGCGTCCTCTAGGTCCAGGAGACTTACGTAACACCAGATACCTGATGTGAGGACTCTGCTGTGAAAGATGATCTCTTAAACATTTGTCCCGACTTGAGACAAACACCAAGAGCAGCCCTAATTCAAACAGGAGGGAAGTCTCTAGAGGGGTGAGACCTGGATCCACACCTCAGAGCATGACTGCACGCCAGCCAGGACAGATGGACCGAAGGAATTCTTTGCCGAGGCAACAGCATTGTGAACTTGTGTGAGGTAGGGGCACAGCCCATGACTGGAGTGTAGAAGGCATGTGGGAAACAGGTCTGCAGAGGAAGCCCCTTGGCCTTTAAAAGGATTGTGCCTTCTAGTCTGAAATTGTTGAAGGAATTTCTAAGATAGGACCACCTGCTTAGATCTGCATATCAGAAATGGAGCCTTCACTGCAATGTATTCGATGCTCATGAAGGTAAAGGAGAGGGGGTTCTAGACGTGAAAGCCAATAGAGAGGCGGGGCTGTTCAGTAATAGACGAGGAGACTGAAACTGGGCTAAGCCAAGTGCCAGTGAGAATAAAGACCAAGGCGTGTGACCTAAGTCCTCCATGAGAAACTGAATTGTAAAGACTTGGTGACCTCTGAATGTGAACAGCGGTGAGCAGGTGGCATTTAGAATGACCCCTAGGTTTCTGTCTGGGACACCTAGAAATCTCCTCTACAGTGCAAAGGTCTATGGGAATTAATGAGGGACAATTTGGGGCATGGTAAATGTGGGAACCTTGAATAGTCCTGGGAAGGTATGCAAGTGTTCAGTGGACCCCACGGGGCTGGAGGGGGGGCTCCATGCTCCTCCTCAGCCCAGGGGAGCAGTTTCAGTGGTATGCATACATGAAAGGGGATTAGGGAATTTGAGAATCCGGCTGTAGGAAGAATGGTTGCCCGGATGAGGGAGTGGAGATTGGTACTATATGCTCTCGGTGGAAGCTGGAGCTTTTTTATCGCAGGATAGCATCAACTGGGTATACTTGTGACTTGACACTTCCCATTAGCACAGAAACACAGAGATAATAGAACCTGATGTACTGCATGTGTGTAGACATAATAGAGACAAAAGGGGGGACTCCTGGCTGCCATAACCTTGACAGACACACAGTTGTTAAGAACGGAGAAGGCCATTGACTGTGGAAAATGTTTGTCTTTTCAAGGGAGTCTCTCAGCTGGAACTTGAGTAAACTTTTCCCCACATAGCAAATAAAGTATATTGTCTCCTAGCAAATAGCAAATGACTCCTTGGAATTTGGAGTCATTTTTGAAATGTAAGCCTTTAAGTCTTGGCCTCTCTCAGATTGGAAATGAGAAGGATTATTTAGAAGTGAGCGGGTAGCGGGAGGAGAAACTGTGAGAAACTTTGTAGAAAGGATTTTTGAATGCAGCACCTCCGAGGGTCGTCAAAGTCTGAGTGATGGAGAGGGCATGGTGTGGCACCCTAAGTAGTTGGGACACTCCAGATCTGCTATCACAGAGAATGATTTAGAGTCAGAAAGTTGCCTTTCCAGGTGTTGTCTTGAATGTGTTTAACTAGAATAAATTCAGTGGTGTGTGTGAGTGTGTGTGTGTGTGTGTGTGTGTGTGTGTGTACTCGTGTTTTAACTCTATGATGTCAACATGTGACCTGTACTACAAATGGGTCCTCATGGCCATGGATCTGTGCTAATAGCTTCTGATAAGCTAAGACCTCTGATGTCTTTAAACAGCAAATCCCAGGACTCCTAGGTCCTGAAGTCTCAGGATTTTTAATCTCCATTCCTTACTGAGTGTGTATAACCTTCAGCTGGGGTCTTTAAGAACCTCAGCTTCCCTTTAGCAGTACAAAGCAGGTTGTTTAAGGACAGCACTGAGCAATGTTGTGGTCAAAGGAAGCATCTAGAAGAAATTTAATTCACTGTTTGCATTTAATTCTTTGAAGTATTACCCCCACATTCATTTGTTCAAAGACTTACAGTATGTCTCCATGAGAAGGGAGCCCTCCTGAAACACCCTGGACACTCCTCAGATCAAGAAGTTCCCCTTAAGAGGACCCAGCTTCTAAGGACCCAGCAAGGTCACCTCCTCCTTTTGCTCAGTGCCTGGAACAGAACTAAACGGTATCGCTAGATGGCTGTTCTTAGTTCTTGCAGGATTTGCTTTCTTTCTGACTTTAACAGTGAGGTGTTAGTCCCTTCGAACCTCTCCTCTGCTTTTCTTCTCTCCCCTCAGAGACCATGGATGCAAGCCACGTCCTACAGAAAAGGCTGTGAGAGATCACGCTAGTGCTTTGTGACAAATAAGAATTGGTTTCTGTTATCAGGTACCAAGAGTACCATAAATAAGCTCTCTTGTGAAAGTTGCTCGTCTATGTTTCTTTCTTCTAGACAATGAGCTATCTTAACCTCTCCCCCTTCTGTTGCTTCCCTCATCAGCTTGTTCGCATTTGAGGTTGGGTGCCCCATGGCTTGTTGACCCAGCATAAGAGGCATAAGAGGAAAGCACCCCATACTCTCACTGGAACTCAGCTTCTGTGTGAGCTGAGGACATAACATAAAACCTCTCTGTGATCAAGGTATCCATACTCTAAAAGAAGAAAAATGGGCATCGTGTAGAACTTTGATCCCATTGCTAAAGACCTGTGGGTGTATATTGTATGTATGCAAGATGGATATGTTACCCAAAATGGCCAGGAGAAGATAAACCAACGTTGCCTGCAACAGGAACTGGAGAGAGCTTCAGGAAGGAAGGGAACCCCATAGCACAAGGCCTCCTATTATGCATATAGCCTTCTCTTCCTAAACCTCTTCCCTCAAAGCATGCCACCCCAAAGCTTCACCATGGCTTTATTCTGGCCTCACTCAAAAATGTTCCTTGGCTATGTAGCTGCATCTACTTCCATGACAGGCCAACAAGCATGTGTATTGACAAGGCTAGCTGTTCTTCAGCTCAGCCTTCTCCCAAGGTCTTGCTTGGTCTGCTGGCTCTCCACTTGTTTTTCCTCTCACCAAACTTGAACCAAAGGAGCCATCTTCAGTTCCTTTGTTTCCATCCCTCCCTATTCTTTCTGACATCCCAGTACCATCAGTTTGTACTCTTTCATCCCCCTCTCACCTTCCTCAAGCCCTCCTCAAGGTTTCCTCAACTCACAGGCTGGCCTTTCTCACCAGCCTCCAGACACCCTCCCATGACCACTGTCATCTTTCTATATGTCACCTGTGTTTCCAATGCGCAGATTTCAATGGCTTTCCATCATCCACAAGACAAAACTCTACTTTCTTCACTTTGACATTTCATATTTCAGGCACCTGACTCCCTGCCTGTGTCCCCACTTCGTCTCTAGCTGTTTCCAGCATTCACCAAGCGTTTTCTCTACCCTAAATGTCCCATGGCTCTGGCTTTTGCTTCTGGTGTTCCTACCTTATGAAATGGCTTCTACAATGTGGTTGGCCCAGTGGACTCCAAGCTGCTGCCCTTCCAAGCAGTGGGATGCAAGGGGCTTCCTCTCACTACTTTGGCAAACCCAAGCATTCATTGTTCTGTGCTACCCCAGGATTTGGGTGTTCTCAGTGCTTAAACTGGAGCTGTTATAATTTTTGCATAGGATTCATTCATGCTCTCTGGATCACAGCTTCCTTGATGACAAGTCCATGCCTTCACAGAGTCTGACCTCTACTAATGGCACCCAGTAAATGCTGAGTAAATAGTAATATTCCCTCAGTTGGCAGGGAACTCTCCCTCACTTATAGCAAGCATATCTCTCTTTAATGCCATGAGAGGATGTCTCTCTAGCTTGGATTGTTGGACCTGGCATTTCTATGTCCAACAGAAGCAACCTAGATGAAGCTAAACAACTGTACTCTGGTGACATATATGCTGAATTTGCATTTCAGCATCTCTGCCAAACACTGTCTGCGTCTCCCACGTACCTGACTCTTCCAACCATAGCCACAGCTTTTCACACAGAAATGAGAAGATCCAAGCTAAGAAGTTCAAATGGTTCTCAACATTGCCTCCAACAGACTGACATCTAGGCTTTTCTCGGAGTGCAACCCTGGCTAACTTCTTAGAGACTCCAGCAACCCAGTCATTAGAATTATTGCATGTGGGAATGAAAGTCAAGGCTCTTACTTCACTTTGCCTGTTCCCACTTAATGGAGTTCTGTTTTAATCTCTGGCAAGAGAAAGTCTCTCCCCCACCGACCAGAGAGAGATTGGTAGGCTATGTTCTTCTCTGCTGTTGTTTTGGGATTCATTGTTGTTGTGGAGACGGGGTCTTACTGTATAGCTGAGAGGTTGCAGTCCTAAGGACTGAGACTTTTTTTCTCATTGTTCACTCGTCTTCCCTGTAGGAAGGAGAGAGAGATCCGTAGATACATGGCACTGAACTAGACGCTATACAAGTAGGCTGGCCTCCTTAAGGATGCGCAGGTCAAAAGAGCCTACATTTCCCAGGAATGTGTCTGGAAATAAGTCTTCAGGAAGGCCTAGTTCATCCTGTTGTGAAGTGGTTGTAGGAACCTTTTCTAGGAAAACTTCACCTACTGACCTGCATTTTGAAGAAATGACTGAGGCAAGCTCGCCCAGTCCTGCCTATCCCAGGAGACTCCAGCTGTCCAAGTTGCTTTCTAGAAAGGAACTAGCATTTAGGAAGGGAGGGAGGGAGGGAAGGAAGAAGAGAGGAAGGAAGGGAGGGAGGGAGGGAGGGAGGAAGGGAGGGAGGGAGAAAGGAAGGAAGGAA
>NW_021621003.1:3118370-3169823 GCF_004785775.1 Grammomys surdaster | reverse complement strand
AGAAGAAGAAGAAGAAGAAGAAGAAGAAGAAGAAGAAGAAGAAGAACAACAACAACAACAACAACAACAACAACAACAACAACAAGAACAACAAGAACAACAAGAAGGGTTCATGGAACTGCTCTGGATATCCCTCTTGTGATGAATTGTATCCAAGTATAGCACTGGATTACCCCAACTTCTCTGAATCATGACCATTGTGTTTTCTGAGCAGTAATTTGGGATTTTTTTTTTTAAGCAATGAATGGCAAACACAAATCCTGGTGACCAAGTGATCAGAACACCATAGCTGTAGTTAACATGGCTACCCATGTCAACCCATGGTTACTCTTGTCTGCACAAGTGTTACTATTATTTCCACAGAAGCAAATAACTGACAGAGATGAAGTCTGGTAAAAGGGCTCCAGGACGTTATATCAGGAAAAGTACCAGACTCTGGGCTTGCATGTCTGGAAATGGTGATCCAGAGGTGGTTTGTGCTACAGATTATGTTGGAGTTAGCACTGTGTACCTGGAGAAGCCTTGTCTTGTCAATCTACTTTGTCACAGTAGATTGAAGGCCTTCTGAGCACAGACTCAAGCAATTTCTAGCCTGAAATGATGGAGTCTGTCCTTGATTGAATGTTCAATTCTGATTCTCAGAAATCTTCCATCTTTAGTCTGCACAAGATCGTTCAGCAGGCCAATGATCACCTGCTATGCCTGACTTTCTTTAAGGAGACCAACCCTGTCCACACTCCCTGAACCTGGGTTTGGTTTTCCTGGGAGGCCAACTATCTTTCATCAGCCCTGGTTATCTACTCTAAACATTGGAAAACCGGAAGTTCCCACCTTTCTTTGAATGTGTGTGGCTGGCTTATCAGTGCCTCAGAATAAACCTTTATAATCAATAGCACAAAATCTTGTGACCAATATGGTTAGTGATGTGATGGTGCCCCTCAGAAAGCATAAATGACACTTACCCAGTGCCTTAGAATCTCAAAATACTCACTATCTCTATTCACTTAGCTCTGTGGCTGGTGATCTGTGCAGTCCTTCGTGCGATGTAGCAGGGAGCGGAGATGCAGAAGGACCTGGGTTCTAGTCCCCACTTGACCACATTCTTTCTCTGTGATCTAGACTTAATGGCACAATGCTGCCCTCTGTATGGTGAATAGGGTTAGGGAAAGATGATTCTAGATCTTATTAGCTTAAAAAATTCTCACTTGAGACTTCGGGTAAATGATTTATTTTGGTTGCAATTAGCCAAGTAATGGATTACTCAGTAGCTTTTCAATCCAGTAATTTTCTTAACTCTAAAACACCAAACTTGGGATTTGCTTCAGTTGTGCCTTGGAATTTTCTTTTTCCTGTGGTCTAGGCAGGGTCTGGAGCCTCTGTGTCGTGGTATCTCTTGTGGAGAAATAACTAGCAGCTATCCCCTAACCGTGGTAACACTGATAGTCCAGGATGCCCTTTATCCCACAGGGGCTAGGAAAGGTGAAAGAAACACCAGGCAGGGAATTTATTGAGTACAACTACTTCATATGGTTCTGGTTTCTAGAAGCTTTTGGATATTTTCACTGAGCCTCAAAAAAAAAAAAAAAAAGTCTTAAGGGTATAGACTATTATATCTACCTTGGGCACTCTCTAAGTCAGTTCTTCCCAAGACAGCAGTGAATTGGCCCAGCTAAAGCAGTGGCCCTTTGTGTTTTATTTTATTGTGATAAACTCCTTTGATACTTTTAAAGGTGCTACGGAAAACTACCTAGAAAACTGTATACACACATGGAGGGGGGATTCTAGGGAATTCCTGTTTTTTTCCTGAAATATTTAAACCCCAAGTTAGCAATGCCTGATCTGAAGTAGACTTTAGGGTCCAGTGGGGTTGCCAGGGTTAGCCCTAAGCTTTCTGAGCCATCGTTTGTTGCCTAAATTGAGTAATAACAACTTTTTCTTTTTTTCCCTCTGGCCATCGCCCTTTCCCCCTCTACCCTCCCACCTTTCATCATCCCTTTGCGTCCCTTTCATTTCTTCTTCCATCCCTTGCACATCTTGCACCATAGATGTTCCAGCTTGGTTAAAAAGCCTCCGCCTGCACAAGTACGCTGCGCTCTTCTCACAGATGACTTACGAGGAGATGATGGCTCTCACTGAGTGTCAACTGGAGGCTCAGGTATGTCCCTGAGGAGCCCCTTTCTTGAGACAAGGTCTTGAGGTTCAGCCTCAAACAGACCTTGTTTGGACACATAAACAAATCTTATCTACCCAGTAGCTTGCCCAGACCCAGGAGCTGCCTGGTGCTGGCCAGTGTCCCAAGGTGAGTAAGTTAGCTTCTTGCCTGGACAGTTCAGTGGAAGATAAAGATCAGCAGGCAGTCACAGGGCTATGAAAGGGAGAGGAAATTAGGAAAAGACAGAGCCAAGTGTACCTTCAAACGTCTGGGTGCTAAGGGAAAACCTGTGTGGTACTGCCTAGGCGTGGTATCATATCAGTGTTCCCTTGCGCTTCCCCTTGGCTCTTCTCTTCCCTCTACCAAGCCAAGACTTGTTTGGTTAGGGATTGATTCCTAGTCTGTTTATCCAGTCTTGTCACACATCCACTAACTTCTAACTGGACCAGCCAGTGGAAACACTAGCCACTCCATGACACTTTTCCAAAATCGTTCACACTGGTCTTAGTTGAGATCAGAGTAAACTGTTTAAAACACTTTCTTCTGACCACCCCAAATGGCATGGGACAAGTGACAGCGGGTGAGATATCCAGGTCTTAGAATTTATTTCCCTTCTGAAGTCATAAAAGAACAGAATCCCTCCTTCCTTCTTAGGCCTCTCCCCCAAAATCTGAGTGCAAACACCTGTCAACAGCACCCCTGAGACTGAGACCATTTCTGCCATGCCAGGCTCTGGCCAACAGATCTAATGTGTGTTTTTGTTTCTCTAGTTTAAAATGCTATTTGCATTTTTTTCAAATTGACCCCCAGTTTCCTTTGAGCGACGATTTGAAGAAACTGGTAGTCTAGATGAGTTAATATTCGTCCCACAGGAAGGAGAGATCGGAGCGTGTGGGGCAGGGCCTGGCTGCCACATGGCTCCCCACCGACCTCTGCTTTTCCTGTTGCCTATTCAGTACCCTCAGATCCCCTTCTACAGGCCTGGCTAAATACCAGGACTGAGAATAAGACAAAGCCCAGAGTCACTGCACACTCTCAGAGAATGAAAGGCAGTAATTTCAACTTCCTAACATCTCTCCCAACACTTTTTGGATCTCAGCTGCTGCTTCAGATCCCAGGGGTTGACGGGAACTATTTCAAAGAGCAATCTGTGTTTAGGTCAAAGTTGAGAGAAAAATCCAAGTCATCAGTTGTTCAGATTTTAAAAAGAGTGGAAGTGCTGCCAAGGAGGGTAGCTCCAGAGCCTGACACAAACTTTTCTAAATAACTGAATTCACTGGATCTGAAAAGTACAGCGAAACAGAAATACATCCCAGTGTTTGCTGGAACAGAGATGCCCCTGCCGTCCTTTGCCCTTTACTGGTGAAGGAGGAACTCTGGAATGGTTGCCAGGGACAGAGATGGCCAGAGCTCTGCATTAGAGACCTGCTTAGGAGAAGGGGCCCTTTACTGGGAAGTGTACAGCGACTGTAATCAACCATGTACACTAAGGAAGTTCTCACACTGACTGCTGTGGCCAGTTAAAAATAAAAAATCCACAACTCTGCATGTTTACCTGGAGTGAAATCAATGGAAAGGAAAAGGAAGGTTGTAAAGGAACAGAAATTCCCTCTGTGGTGGTGCACGTGGGCAGCACTGGGCTCCACGTCCTTTGCCCTGAGAAGGCAAAGAATAAACAATGCTGTAGCCTCCAAGGAAACCAAGAGGGATTGGAGTAATACAACCTGAGGACAGGAGTGTCCTGAACAAACCCAAAAAGGTCATTTAACATGTTAAAGATGAAGACATCTCACATTGGTAGGATAATCGGCTGTTATGTAGCTCTCTGTCCTAAAGGTCACGGGCAAGCTGGTAGCCAGACTAAGTATTGACTAAGAAGGATTTTCAGACAGTGGTAGCAACAAGAGAAAAATGCATACTGGCCTGCCTGTGAACATGTAGGAACAAAAGACTAAGTACAACACAGCCTCTGAGAGCCTCTAAGCTGATTCCTGTATATATGTTCTAATATATTGTTGCATCTGGTTACAGAATGTTACCAAAGGCGCAAGACACAAAATTGTAATCAGTATTCAGAAGCTCAAAGAAAGACAGAACCTCCTGAAGTCTTTGGAAAGGGTAAGTGAGCAATTGGCCCAGGGGATATTTCCACCTCTGTGGGAACACACACTAAAGGAACACAGTTTAGAGTGTCACTTATTAGGTTGTAGGGTGCCATGTGACTTCCCTGTCTGTCAGGGAAAGGGAAACAACCAACGTGAGGCTTCCTGGTTACCCATGGGTCCTTGGAGCCTGATGATGTAATGAATTAATTCCTCTGGGTCTAAGCTGCCAGTGACCTAGCGCACCTTGCCTTGGGTGAGCTGAAGTCAATGCTCCTCTGCTCTGTCTGTCACCTCGGCCTTGTAGGCAACCAGAGTCTGGTGAGCTGTCCTACATACAGTAACGGCAGACACAGAACAGCACATGAAACACTAACGTACCTATGCCTGCTGTCTAGCCCCAGTGTCTGGTTTGGAGAAAGCCATCCAGGAGGGGCAAACATCAAAGGTTTACTATAGGTTTCACAGGGGATCGAAAGTATTGGCACAGGGTTGGCTTTGGAGTTCAGCTTAACCACGGGATCCATCTCCATGACTCAAACAGGAACCACCACAAAAATGTGAAACGTCAAAAACAATCTGCAACTGTGTATCCTGACACCAGCCAGCAGTGATGAGTGAATTATGGGTCCCAAGTTCCTTTCTGTGCTGAGTTTTCTCATGGAAACAAAATGATGCCTGCAGACTAACAGTGCTTCCTTGTTTGTGAAGCTACCTGTTTACTCTGCTGTTGAGAGCAGTTTCTAGATGCCTTGTGTCTCACTAGCTGTCAACACAAGCTATAGATTGTGAGTTTGAACCTCTTAGAAAAATCCAGAGAGCCTTCAGGAAGGGACAGAGTACTAAGAAAGGCAGGGCTCCAGCAAGTTCCCAAAGCAGGCAATTTAATGGAGTGGGAATGTTTTTTTAAGTTGTTCACAAAGATATATGTGCACTTAATTTTATATATGCTATGTTAAATTGCATTTAATATGTGCCATAAGACATATCATTTATAGTTGGAAAATATACATATAGTACCAGGAAAATTCTTTTTAAATCTCTTTTTGGGCAGATAGGTAAGAACTACTCACATGCTCATCCCTGACTAAAGCTCCTAAACAAAGGGAATTACACATTACATGCAAGCTCTCCACCTAAACCCGAGGTTTGGGTGGTGTTTTTAATTTTATGCTAACTCCTCTGCCAAGCAGCTTGTCTAGCGGAGTGATTATGGCTATTTTTAATCTAAGAAACTGTTCTCCTTTGGAGAACATTCAAAAGGCCAATTTACTCTGTGTCCATTGGAAGCTACAGAAAGTGTTCTGAATGAAGATTATATTGTAAGTCTGTTCCTTTTCCTTTCTGGAGCATCCTTTAGGAATTCATTAATAGCCTCTGTGGATGAGAACGCAGAGCTCCCTTTTGCCCTCATCTTTGAGCTGACATCCACGTATCCTGTGTGTGGGGTGTGTGTGTGTGTGTGTGTGTGTGTGTGTGTGTGTGTGTATGTGTGTGTGTGTAAAGAGGGTCATGTTCTTTTGACTCGGCATCAGTTAAGTCAGGGATGGTCTGTGTTCTAGAGTTATACCTCTAATTACATTGATTATACAGCAATGCTCCCACCATGGTTTCCTGAAATGGAAAAGATAAAAAAAATGCCAAGTGCACGATGGCTGCAACTGAGCAAGACAAAAACAAGCTCATTGTCTTTGACTTCCTGGAGAGAGGAAAGCCAAGCCTGTTGGATGGCTGTATTAAGCTGACACTGTGTGTTCTGATACCTGAGCTCGGGCTCTCCCTTCTCCCTACACGTCCTTGAGGACTCATCCCAGCTCTGTTCTTCCATCTCCTGAAATCTTTCCTGCTGTTGTAGGGAGGGAGCTGTCACCTGCTACTACTGGTGGCCCAGGGACTCAGCTAAAGGCATTCTCCCAACCCCAGCTGACAGCACTGTTGGAATGGTCATCACCATTCCCCTGCCTGCCTCTGGCATTCTTACCTCACATAGAATCCACATTTCTAAGGAGATGGCTGGGACCCCGCCCATAGCTAGTTCATAATCCGTAGAAGCTGCTGACTACATGCTCCAAACCCTTCCGTTCAGTTACTGAATGCTTGCTGAACAGATGTTTGGACACAGTTTGCCCATTCTTGCGGGATAACTGTGAGTGGTATGTGGTTCCTGGCCCTGGGTATCTTGGAATGTCCACTGGGACAGAAAGATATGGGAGCTGCTGAGCTTGGTAATGATGTCATCACCAAGACCAGAGAGAGAACTTCCCTAGATACCTGGGTAGAGGCCAGATGCTGCTGGGGGCAGTCAGAGACCACAGCTGTTTCAATGGGACCTTAAACCAAAACAGAGACAAAGAAGGAAGAAACGGAGCTCAGGTAGAGGGAGTTCAGCAGTTGTTAGAAGGTTTGGATCATATGCTCTGGCATTTGGGGACATATAAGTCATAGGACTTATTGGAGGCCTGAAGAGGAAAGGAATTGAGTTTGTAGTGGGACCAGTGGGACACTAAAGTGGAAATAGCAAGTTGGTGACCAGAAAGCAGATTTGGAGTTATGACATGATAGGTCATGAATGGCCCAGATGTGAGAGAGTTGTGTGTAACTGGAAATGGGTGTCCCCAAGAGTGCTGAGTGACAAGAGCTGACGAACAGCCTCTAGGGAGTGCCATCAGACAGGACCTTGTGATAACAGAGGCTGGGCTGTGAGCCCTGTCTCAGGGACCAGAGAGGGAGCTGAGCAATCCCAATAAGTTCCCTGAGTGTGCCATGTACTGTGAAGACCAGACATTGCCCCTGCACTGGCGGTCAGCTGGGCACATCAGCTATGGGAAGAAAAGATCTCAGGAGAACAGTAGAGAGCAGAAGCAGAAAGCCTGGGTCACCTCATGACTGTATGATGAGACATAAACACAGAATTGTAGGCTTCATGAGTTGTTTGAAAGGCAAGAAAAAAAGGAAATTCAGAATGGAAAAGATTTTTTTAATATTAATATTTAGTAAGAAAATGTCCCCATGTGCTTTTATACATTGACCCTTTTCAAAACATTCCCAGATTGTGAAACATTTTTCCATTTTTTCAGCCTACAGCCTTGATGTTATCAAGGATCTAGGGAGATGTGTTCATGTACACACACACACATACACACACACACACACACACACACACACACACAAGTTCTATTTATTCCTATTCAAAGAGAGAAAACTGCTTCTTGAGATGTCTATGCCTTTTCTTCACACATTCTAGATCTTGACCTTCTGAGGTACATCAGTCAGTGATCCTGTTTTTAGCAACTGCTGCAGAGAAATAGTAATTCAACTTGATAGTACTGAGTAGTAAATATTTCTAGGTAATAATGCCGTATACTAGCAAGACACATTAGGTGAATACAACCAAGACAGGCTTTGTGTACACCATTGCATCTGGCCCTACAAGAGTCTCCTCACAAGGCAATCAGGACAGTGGCTTCTTATGAGAAAGTGGAACTCAGAGGAGCCCTCATTAGCAAGTCACTTCATGGCCTGTCTTCAAAATCACCTCCCTTCATCTCTTGGTGCCCCTCCTTCCATCCCATTGTCCCTTGTGATGTTTGCTGGTCTTTTTGATAAATGCAATACACACGTACACATACAGGGGGCAGGGAGAAGAGACAGACAGACAGACAGACAGACAGACAGGAAAGATAGACAGCAGAAGGGAGAGAGGAGGGAGATCATAATTTGTAAGCCACCAGGCCCACCTCTCTGTCCCCCGAGTCCCTATCCTGTCCTCGTAGTTTCTGCCATATGGGTCTGAGGAACACTGAGTCTCTTGGGGTAGGGATGAAGACTTGTTTTTATATTCCCAACCTAGAACAGTGCCCAGCTGCTGTTGAGCTCAGCTGCAGACTGGTGGAGGAATGAAAAGGGAGGACAGATGTAGATAGAAACAGGAAGGCTTCACATTATCACCACCTGGAGGAAAAGGATGTCCTGGCATGTCACATAGAAGCTGGGAGCACTGTGCCACCCAAAGCTCTTTTTCTGATTGTTTACACCTTGTTATTATCCTCTGCCCAGGAAAGATGCCAAACCAACCTTCCTCTCTTTGAGGATCGCAACTTATAAAACAAGCACTTTGCCAACTGGCCTCCTTGAAGGCCAATGCTAGGTTGATATTTCTATAATTTCTTTCCTTCTTGTCCCTGAGAGATCTCTGGGGTGCCACCCATGGGCCCGACTTCCTGTCATCTGCTTTCCCACAAGTCCTTGCTTGGTAACTCTGAGTCAGGGTCATGGACAGCTTCCTTTTGCCTTTGTATTTACTGTATAGGGTTATATTTGTGGCAGGAAGGATCAATAGAGACTTGTCAATGTGGAAAATTAATTCCCACAGGTTAAGGAGAACACTAGGCTGAGCTCCATTCAGACTGTCTCCTGGCCTGCCTCTCAACATGGCACTCATCTGACATCTGGAATGTGAACTTGATAGTCACAGGTTATTGAGACAGGGTCTATCACTAGCCTGGAACTCACCAAATAGGCTACCTAGCTAGTGAATCTCTCTGTCTCCTCAGCTCTGGGACTAGTGCTAAATCTAAATTATTATTATTATTATTATTATTATTGATGTAACTTCTGAGAATTCCAACTGACAAAATAAGCATTTTACTAACTGAGCCATCTGCTGTTTCTTGGTGTGATCGTTCTGCCATCCTTGGAGGTTAACATAGGAGCTAACCTCTGGATATATCTGTTTCTTGGCTAACAATTTAGCTCTTAGTATAACCGAAATCTCCCACACAAACCATGAAATCCAACCATGTGGCCCAGAAAGGGCTCTGGAGCAATTGACAGTGTCTTAAACACATTTGCTCTCCTGGGTGACATTAGCCACTGAGATAGCACGGCAAAGCCTCATGTGGCCCCTGGCTGGTCCCACCTGTTCTGCCCCCTTTACAGAACTACGTTTTTCTTTTCTCTCTTTTCCCTCCTTTTCTTCAGAGATGTGCTGGACAGGAGGTCAAAACACTTACAGTACAAGCATTTCTCAGGTGGTTGAGTCAGGAGAGGTAGTTGGTATTCTTTGGATTTAGCTAGCTTGCCTCCACCTGCCCTGCTCCTTTCTCAGACCACGTCAAGGCCCAAAGGCAGGGATGCCGGTTCCACGCTGACCCCAGACTTGAGGGAAGTTGGGAGCAATGAAGAGCACATGTTGAGGGCAGCTCAGGCCTGGCTCCTCGTAGCACTGTGTTCCCAATCAAGGGGTCAGACTTTTTCTCCTGAAGCCCTCTTCTCAGAGGCAAATGGGTGTCTTGCTCTAAGTGTCAGGGTACAGGACTGAGACTCAAGCTGAAGCAGGAAGATTTTTTACTTCCAGGCCAACCTGATGCCTAGAGGGAGAACTTGTATCCAAAACCTAAGAGTCAGGGGAGCAGAGGTAGTGAACTTTCTCTTCCACTTAAACTATATGGTAGCTCTGGCAGGCTTGGGAAATTTCCGGGACTAATTAGAATTTCACTTCCCTCATAAATAAAACTTGTGGCAACTAGGTCAAATCATGATTCATGCTTCATTTCCACACACACAGCCCACCCAAAGAGCAGCCTTCAACCCGGTGAAAGAGTTTGGCTTGCCAATGTCCACTGCCTTTCAGAACTGAGACACACACGAAGCCTGTCCCCAGCAGCTTTCCTTTGTCCCATTGACTCATGGGAAAGGTTGGGGTCAGAGTGCGCATGTCCCTTATATCTGCATCCATTGACACCATCAAGTCATTTTCTTGATACAAGAGGATCTTAGAAATGCTTTGGGATCTTGCATGTCAAGCTTTTAAAATCATGTTCTTGCTAATCTGGGCTCCCAGAATATGAAGTGCTTCATTTGTAGTTGAGACCTTGATAGGCAGGGTTTCTTCTAGATTCCAGAAAGAACCAATCAGAGCTGTATAAGCACTGTCAATGCATGATGACGGGGGCTTATCCTACCCTTCACACCCAGGCGGCCTCAGCTAGGACCCCAGCCACCTGGGCCTGTCCACCCCATCATCCCTACCAGAAACACCTTCATTCCATTTTCTAATAAGTAATGCCCAGAATATCAAAATATACGCACAAAGTAACCTATATTTGTGAGTGTACACGTGTGTATGCACTCAAGTGTGCACATGTGTGAGAGAGAGGGAGAGAGGGAGAGGGAGAGGGAGAGAGAAAGAGGGAGAGAAAAGAGGGAGAGAGGAAGGGAGGGAGGGAGAGGGGGAGAGAGGGAGGGAGAGACAGAGGGAGAGGGAGAGAGAGGAGAGGGAGGGATGAAATAGAGAGGGAGAAAGGGAGAGGGAGGGAGAGAGAGTGAGAGTGTGTGTAGACCAGAGGTTGACAGTTGATGTCAGTTGTCTTCCTCCATCACCCCCCCTCCCTTTTAATAGGCTTCTCTCATGAGCCTGCAGCTAGCAGACTCTGCTAGGCCAGCTGTTTAGAGAGCCTGTCCCTCGACAGCACTGGGATTACAGGGGTGCATTGCTGGGCCTGGTTTTACATGGAGACTGGGATCTGAATTCAGATACTCATTCTTACACCACGGGCACTTTAACAGCTGAGGTATCTGCCCAGCCTGAGACATGTGAATACATGCAATTATCTATCCATCAGTTCTGTTCTACATTAAACATGTTTCTCTTCAGACTCTATCTAAAACCATCTATCCCCTACTAAAAGGCTCCCTGAGTTTTTATTTATAATATTCCAGCTACCCTGGCCTGGCCTGTCTGGGAGCAGTTCTGAGAGCACAGGGCAGAGAGAAGGGCCTGATGAGGGGCACCTGCCCTGATCTCACTGAAGTCTTCTCTCTCTAACCCAGGACATCATCGAAGGGGGCAGCCTGCGCATCCCCCTCCAGGAGCTGCATCAGATGATCCTGACACCCATCAAGGCCTACAGCTCTCCCAGTACCACCCCTGAGGTGCGCCGCCATGAGCCCTCGCTGATGGAGAACCCAAGCCCGGACTGCAAAGACAGCGCTGCAGCAGCCACCAGCGCCACAGCCAGTGCCTCAGCCGGTGCCAGCGGTGGGCTGCAACCACCCCAGCTGAGCAGCTGCGATGGGGAGCTGGCTGTCGCCCCTCTGCCGGAGGGGGACCTCCCAGGGCAGTTCACCCGAGTCATGGGGAAAGGTATTGTTCTCTCAGGGAGTCAGAGACCCAAGAGTTCTGAGGGCTGCAATGAGGTGGGAGAATGCTGAATGAGCTTCCGTAACCAGTAGGTGGCGTTAGCATCCCCACAGAAACAAGAGGTTTGCCCATTGGAGGTCTCAACTCCAGTCTGTGGATCCCTCTAGCAATGCTGGGCTCTTCCTGTACTGGATCTATTGGGCCTTCAACCTTCAGAGACAAAGAAGTGGGGCAGACACTTTTGAAAAAGATGCTTCAAAGTACAAAACCCTTGCTCAGCCACTGGACCCTACCCCAAAGCAACAGTGGCTCGGAACAGGGGAAGCCCCAGTCTAGAGCCCGGAGAGCGCCCCCTGCTGAGCTCTCTGGCCCTGTCCTTCTTGATCGCTTAGTGATTCAGCAGAGATTGGGCCTCCCTTAGACAACTCTCAGTACAAGGCACTATTCAACCCCTGAGTTTACACCCTCCTTTGATCCACCTCACAGGATGCTCTTGTGGCCTTGGCCTGTTGGCTTGTGGTTGTTTAATAATTCTTATGCACCAGAGGCCCTTACACCCGTAGTTTACCTCAGTGACTTAGGTGAGCCCCAAATACCTCTTTTTACAAAAGAGGGATCCAGGATGAGATAAGCTGTCCACCAAAATGTATGAAGTTCCTGGCAGAGCTGGGATTTCAAGCCTCAACTTCTCCATCTCCTACCTGATGGTTACCCGGAGACCTTCTTAGTACCCTGAATTAGAGCACAGCTGAGGTCCAAGAGAAGCCTCCCTTTGCCAAGTTGAATGGAGCCCAACCCCAAAGAACCACCACCCCTGTTCTACACTGCATACAGACTATGTCTGAGTTCCCAGAAATGTAGGCATCCCCTTGCTTCCTAGTGATTTCACATACGTTCCCACGTCTGAAGCCAGGGCCTTACTAGCCTGAAAGAGCCTTAGAATTACACCCTGAGTGGATGCAGGACAGTGGTCTCTCCGTTCCGCTTACTAAAGCAACACACTGCACAACCTGCGTAATCTACACATGACAGCCTGGGCTGAGCCTCCTTCCCTCCCTCCAGTTTGTTCACCTTTGCTCCACTTCCTAACCTTCTAAATGGCAGCCAAGTCTCCCCACAGGCGAGACAGTCTGACAAGGCCTCGGGGCTGCATGAGGTGCCCTTCCCATGGTCCTTGTGGGCCTGTCCTCTCCTTGTCTTAACTGAGTCCACACTTCACTGCAGCCATCTGCCTGCTTGGCTGTTAACCCCATTCATTAACCTAAGGCTATCGGGCCACTTTTAATAGCCATGGGGTACTCAGGACCTGACTGATGATGCCATGGTACACGAGGTGAGAGGTGGCGCTCACACACATAGCCTGAAGCTGGATCATTCGCACAGTGAGTCACGACTAAACTGCAGCATCTCCAGGGCAGAACAGAGCTAAGTGGACTCGTGGGTCACACCACCCTTCCTGCCTGCACTGCCCTCTCTCTGCTTTCCCTGTGGTCAGGCCTTTACAACCACATTTTGGAAAAATGCACACCCTTCGAATAAATTGTGCCCCCCCAACATCCTTCACAAGAAATTCTGATTATTAAAAAAAAATGATAGTAAATACTAGTCTTTTTCCTTTAAGAAAGAGGGAGCCATGTTTTGTCCTTTAAAGAGCCAAATTCTCACCCACAGAAGTGGACCTGTGTCTTGTAAATGAAGTGAGGGGCACCACCTCTGATACAAGCTTCTAAAGGGAAATAAACCCACTAAATTCTGATGTAGAAGGTGGTGACACAGCTTCCCTGGGCAGGGGTGAGGAGGAGCTGTTGGCTGGAACAGGCCTTTGCAACTCCCTTCCCACCCCTAAACTCTGTTGCATCCTGGGAAAGACCCAGCCCAACAAAGCCACCTGAGAGTGCTTCATACCCCATTCCTGTATATAGGGGACCACGGTGGGGCTCAGTCTAGGGAGCTAGCACTCCTCAGCTCCACCTCTGTTTAAACTGTAACTACTATGTGAGAAGCCACAACTTAGGGGACACAGTACACCATGTAAAACAGAGGAAAGTGAAAACCAGTACTTCCTTCCTGCTCCCACCAAACCTGCCATCTCCTTTCTAGGGACGGCTACTATTGAATGTGGGGTTGCCCTTTGAAAACCTTCATCCCCATGCTCGTATGTGTGACTATCCATTCTTATACAAGTTTTAAGATCCTTTCATATTTATTTCCACAAATATTACATATTTGCATATTTATATCAATTCAAAAAGCACCATTCTTTAAGGTAGCATACTAATCTGCTGTGTGTATATGCATGTGTGTGTGTGTGAGTGTGTGTGTGTGAGTGTGTGTGTTAACATTTATATGTACAAATTATTTAACAAGGTCCCCATGGGTAGATATGGAAGCCATTTCCATGGTGTTTTTGCAAACACTGTTGTCCTGGAAGCCTGTGTGTAGTGACACAGAATTGGTGGGCATCTATGTCAGCATCCTGACATAGGATGGGAGAAGACATAAGAGGGGGAAATAGTCAAATATGACCCCCAGCTTGGTGTGCTTTGAATGACAGATACCCAACTCTTTGACTCCTTTTGAAAGTGGCCTTTATGGTGAGGGCAGAGTGGGCCATGAACATGGCCATAAAAACTGTAGTATGTTGCAGGGCAGTGGTGGCGCATGCCTTTAATCCCAGCACTGAGGAGGCAGAAGCGAGCAGATCTCTTGAGTTTGAGGCCAGCCTACTCTAAAGAATGAGTTTCAGGACAGCCAGGGCTACACAGAGATACCCTGTGTCAAAAAAGGGGGCAGAGAGAAACCTAGTATATACATGTCCTCTACCCACATAGGAACATTACTCCATCCTTTCTGGCACATGCTTGAGTGTGTAGGTGAAGGCGTATGTGGATAAATGTGTATCACGTTGAGAAAATAAGCCTGCAAATGACTGAGTGGCAGATTTCTTCTGCTCCATGCACGCCTACATTTGTCCCAGCCATAATGTGGCTCCAGCCTCGTTCCTGACACACAAACACCACTGCCTTCCCACCTGCTCAAGGGTGTGTGGTTCATTCATAAAATGGGGTTGCTCCCCCCTCCCCACTGTGGCAGAGGGCTCAGCACCACCTGCAAACGCAGAAGCCAAGAGCCCTGTTTCTCCTCTCACAGAGCATCTGTCTTCAGGCCTGTGTCTGAGGGCTTCATATAGAATGCTATGACAGGAACAAACCTAAGGAGTTTCTCGGGGTGAGGGCTCCTGTGCCAGCTGAGCATCTGACTTCAGTGGAATGATGAGCCTCCCAGTGTTTTCTGTGAGCTGTGTGCAGTGTCATAGGCACACATTCCTCATAAGGCCTTGGTCCTGAGAGAGACAGAACCCAGAGGCTGCAAGAGTATGCAGTGTTCTGATTCATGTCTTCTTACTTCACAGTGTGCACACAGCTCTTGGTCTCCAGACCCGATGAGGAAAACATAAGCTCCTATCTACAGCTCTTAGACAAGTGTCTCGTTCACGAGGTGAGTAGCAACTGATTTAAACCTGTTCCGCTCACTGCTTAGAAATGCTGCCTCAGAGTTTCTGTGATGCAATCGCTTTGGTCTCTGACAACTTGTTTTTGACAAGTACATGGCCATTAGTAACAGCTGTGACAGAGCTTGGCTGTGGCCACCTCTGACTAAGACTCTGAATGGGTGTCCCCTTGACATCAGAATTCATCAGACAGAGAATGCTGATGTCATAGGGTGCCTAGGAAGAACTTCAGGCCCCAGAAGAAACCTGGTGACCAGATCTGAGCTGACCGTACACGTAGAACTGCTACCCAGCCCTTCACACTGCATGATCAGACATTGTGTCTTTTAGTGTAGAGAAACTTGGGGAGAGAAGGAGAAAGAGAAAGTACAGATAAGAAATAACAACCAGGGTGGATACTGATGGCCGCTGGCCTGCTTGGATTTGTGGTTGTTACAGAACCTATATTTGCCATCTGACTTTGGGAAGGAGACTGAGGCAAGTAGACTACAGACCCTCTGAGTGTGGTCTTCATGTAAAAGCTGGGAAACTCCTGGCTATGATTAGGCTGGTGAATATTCCTCAGCAATACACAGGGAACGGAGCCTGGGGCTCAGACCCAGGCAATCAGTGGCTCTGTGGGTGCCCTGTCCTAATGAGTCATACTATAAGATCCAGATTAGGGAAAACATGGGGCCAGATAGATAAGGTAGTGAAGTCTTTGGTGGTTTTGATGTGAGGATGAGATGGCTAGACCCTCTCACATTTACTTGTTGGCAGTCAGAAACCCAAGAATTCAACGGACCCTAGGGGCAGTAGGTGGCCAGCACAGAGGCCTGGCTCCACTCTGCCTTCCCATTCAACCTCCCAGTAGCCCAGGCACCTCTTGCCATTCTGAGAGCCTGCCTTCTGTGGTCTGATGCTCTCCCCCCATCACATTCTCCTGGGGTTCCATCCCAGACAATCACTCTCTGCTCCCTCAGACTCTCATCTTGATAGTGTCTGCTCTGTGCAGTGTGAACTCATGTAGCCCAGCGGCCCAGCCAGAGCCCTCTGCCACTGTGAGCACAGCAACCAACTGTCTAGGTCATGAGCTCAGTCATGCCACCTTCTGAGATAGTTACTCCAAAGTCCTAGACTTTCAACTGAACAAAAACAACTACTTCTTAAATCTCCCAGAACATTGTTAGGCCTTGCCTAACAATGGCCAAAGGCCTTCCTTGCCTTTTTATTTCAGTAAAGGACAAGACCATGACCTGGAAGCCCCAGCTGACTCTTTGCTGGTTGCAATCCTGATGTTACACTTGGTTTTGTCTCAGGAAAAAAAAAAAAAAGATAGAAGGGAAAGCAAGACTCTGTATACTTTTAGAGACCAGTTAGGCCAGCTCCCTGAGAGGCTTACAGTATAAGAGCACTGGGGAAAATAAACGGAAAATAGGTGTACAAGCTACTTTTCTCTTCCTATGATCCAGTCCCTGAATAAAAGCAACCTTCAAGAAGAAACGTCTTTGTTTCCCACATGGAAAAAGTACATGAGGAAGAACAGCTTCTACTAGTTGAGGCCAGGAACCTGAGATGTCCCATTTCTATCTTAGCACTCCACCAGGAAGCCGGGGCAACCAGGATGGGTCTATGACCCATAATGCCTGCCCTCACTTCTGCCACTGAGGTCATATCTTCTAAATGTTCTACAACCTTCCAAAACAGCACCACAGCTGCGACCAGGAGTTCAAATCCATGAGCCTGTGGGGGACATTTTCCATGGTGATAAGACCGCTGCAGAGGTTCCCTCCCATGGTGCCTCAGAACCCAATGATGGAATGGTGGACAAGCCTAAGCTAGAACTGGAACCCAGGGCACTTCCTCTCCAGCAGTAGAAAGGACTGTCTCAAAGCAGAGGCCAGAAGTCCAGCTGTGGCACTGTGGTCCAGCTGACTTCTGAAACTGAGGAGACATCTTGGTGCTTAAGATCAGTTGCTCCTCCTGCAGAGGGCCTGAACTTGGTTGCCAGTACTTATATTAGGTGGTTCACAACTACCTGTGATCCCAATTCCAGGAGACCTTACATACACCTTCCACTAGTCTCCATGGGCACCCACACAAATGAGTACATGCTAACACGCAGCACAAGCACACACATAAATATGCACACATAAATAAAAACAAAATCTTTAAAGAGAAAACAAGGCACAGTTCTGACGACACAAGTGCTGAGGTAGCATCCAGGACTCTGCCCTGGAGGAGTGCATTTGTGGGTGGGCTGGGGTAGGTGGGTCAGGAAAAGAGCTCTGCTCTGTAAACGAAGCAGAAGACGTGTCTCCATCCCCACACCCACTCTTAGCACTCAGGCTTTTAGACTTGAGATGAAAAAATGGTTTCCACTTCAGCTCAAGCTATGTGAACTCATGAGAACAAGTAACTAATGAGTCCAGCTGCCTCCAGGGAACTGTGCATACGCCTCTGATTGGTCTAACCTGGCCTTGAAGCATCACCCTGACCCCTCTCCCATCCCATGTGCCCTCCCTGAGACCTCTGACTTTTCTTCTTTGGCAGCCCCAAGTGCTCAGCACAAAGAGGACACTATGAGATCCCATCTTCTGTTTCCTAGAGAACACCTCCTTCACAGGCTAGACGGGTCTCATAGCAGGTCTTTCTGCCTGAACTCCTGTCAGATGGAGGCATCTGCACTCTGCTACAGAAGGAAAAGTGTTGTTCGAGGCTTTGATTGTTGGCTGGATAATTTTCCACAGCCAAGGATTCCATGTTGGCAGCACACACCTGTCTTGGGAGGCTAGTGGGCATCACAGGAGTGGCAAGGCTTAGATCTGAGCCTCAGTCAGGGGTTCTTCTCACAGACAAGGCCTCCTGTTCCCCAGCAGTCTTGAATCAGGAAGGTGTTCACTATGCAGACTCCTCCCTTCCTAAGGAGGAAGGCCCCAAGATAGGAAACTGAAGAACGGGGAGGTTCTGAGTTTTACCTGTGATTCCAATTCACTTTGGTTCCTGAATCATCCTTTCACTGTCTGGAAGTGGTTCTTTCCTTTGGAGGCTTTGCACCCAGTGTGTAAACTACAGGACCGAGGGTGCCCATCTCTCTCCAGACAAACTGCTCTGGGCCTGATGGGGCAGAAGCCTTGAACTGGGAAGTCAGCAGGCCTCGAATCTTCCTTCCCTGCTCTGAGCCTCTGGCACTGGGATGAGACAGCAGGCATTAGGAAGTTTCCTACAATGGAGTCCTAGAGACAGAACTCCATTTTCAGAGGCCCCTGGAGCCAAGTGTGACATAACTTCAGCTCGCTTGCTAGATGCCTCCCAGCTGGGAAGAACTGAGCACCCTTCACAGGATGTGGGGATGTCCTGGAAATGAGAGTGTCCACGTTGTATCTACTTAGATGCTGTGTGCACCACAGGAGATGTCATCTACATAATGGTGTCCTTGGGAGAGCATCTAGCCTCTCACTCCTTTGGACTTGGACAGTTGTTCTTCAAGCTCACTGCAGCTGGATCTTCTGGTTCTAAGACTCTGAAGCCGTTTGATTTGTGCTGCTGTTGGAGCTAAAGGTTGTTGCTGAAGAATTCACAGAGACCACCCTAAAGGGTGCATCTGTATAGCCAAAGCCACTTGGTTAGGGCATCAGGGAGCAGCATGTGTGGAACTGTTTAAGTGACCCTTTAGTATCTACTCCCAATGCATTTCACCCTCACAGACCCCTTTTGAGTGACCCTCAATTTCCAGAAAGTACCAACTCTTCAGTTGAGGTTGTGTGAGTGGGTTCATGGATTTGAGCCTTACCCATCTGCCTTCCTATGACCCACTGGATTGAGCCATCATCCCAAAGGCATCTCAGCCAGCACAGCCATGTCTCGTGTCCTCAGCACTTAGCTGGATAAGATAATCCAAGTCAGAGAGTCTCTCTCTTTCCTGCCTTTATTAACACAACAGCAATGCCAGCCTTGAGCCCAGTTATAAGCATCAATGAGCACTCAATGGTCTTCACCTACAAAGGAGAAGGACCATGGACAGGAGCCCCATGCTCACTTTCCAGTCATTAGAAGCCTGACCACACAACCACAGGGACCCAACTGTGTCCTTTAGTTAGGTAGCTCTTCTTAAACATCCTTGGTTCTGAGAAGAGTGTTTCCACAGCTAAGTGGTATCCGTTTGCTTTTATCCACAAAGTTCTTCAGGATTTACATCCTTAAAAGATTAAGCATCCCCAGGAGAAAATTAAGCTGTCTTCTTTTTTTCAGTCGTCAAGAAACCTGTTTCCTTTATAGAAAGCAAGCATTTAATCTGTTACTCTAAGTAATACTTTGTTACTACTTAAAGGATTCCATGCCTTTTTGTCAAAATCACTTGGGAATGTTTTCTGTCACTGCTCCTGCTAAGCAATCCAACCAGATGGTTTCCCCACACTCACTCCAGTCCAAACCTCAGCTCAGGAACTGGGCGGGGATTTATAGATGACTTGGAACCCTCACCTGCTATGGGACACCATGAATCCGCAGTACTTGACCTGCCAAATTTTACCAGGGTACCTTCTATAAGCTGCCTCCTGGAAACCTTCTAGATTATTCAGTCATGCTTTGGAGTATTGGAGAGGGCCCCTATGACCTACATCCAGTGTTTTCCTTGGATGACTTTGATGTATTTGAATTTGAAAGTCCCTGCATTAGGGACTTGGGACCCTAGGCTATGGTGAGTGCTAAGGCTATACATCACAAGGAACATAATATAGACGTGTGCAGTGTGCTCTAAATTGTATAGGTGTGTGGTATAGACTGCATAGGTGTGTGCTCTAGATTGTATAGGTGTGTGCTATGTGCTGAAGATGAGATAGATACGTGCTATAGACACTAAGCAAAATGTCTGCTTACATTCCAATATTACTAGAAGACTTGAGAAAGCATCAGGTTTACTTTCTTCCTTCAACTACAGGCAAGGTTAAGGTCCGGGGCTGGTATACATGGGGGAGAGGGGAGAGGAAGGGGTTCATAGGGCACATGGCTGTTTAGCTAGAGATTTCTCAGGAAAATGCCCTAAGCCACAGAATGCTAGCATTCTCTGAGGCCCTGCAGCCTACCTCAGAGTGACCACACACCATCAGGCAGATTGATTTTTGGAGTAGCTTAGAATTTCCATTGATTATGAAAATGCAGGGGGTCTGCAAAGCTAGACTATCTAACAATCAATTTTGTAGCTTGTCCACAGTTAACAAATAGGGCTCGGGAAGGAGTCAGACAAGGGGAAGATGGGTGTGGGTCTTCTGGAAATACAACCCAAAAACGAGGTTGTCAAAAGCTTAATGCCTGAAGCAGGTGCTCCCAGTGCCAGATAACTTGACTCTTCAGCACAGGTGGCTCCAATTTAAGCTGACTGCTGTCTTGGACCAGGTTGGAAACAGGTGTGGCGGGGAGAAGCCACCGTAGAGACATTGACGTTTTCCTTTATTAATTGTATGTTTTTCCCTCTAATGCCAGGCTTCGTCACCCATTTAAAAGTCCTGTTTGTTTTTGCAGGCATTTACAGAGACACAGAAAAAAAGATTGTTGTCATGGAAACAGCAGGTGCAGAAGCTCTTTCGGTCTTTCCCTCGGAAAACCCTTCTAGACATATCAGGATATCGACAGCAAAGAAAGTATGTTGGGATTTTGTTCTTTGTAATACATGGTGGCTCCCCAGTGCCTCGCTGGCTGCCTCAATTCTAGGTGGGAATATGGCAGGGCATCACTCCTCATTCATGAGGACACCCTGTGGAGAGTTCCAAATCACATTGCCGGAACAGGCTGTGGTTGGAGAAAGGCTGGTAGGAAGAACCTTCCCACAGGAAGAGCTGGATCGGAACATCTGTACTCATGGTCAGAATGGTGATCCTCATCGAGGTGTGAGAAGCATGAGCATGATGTGATGAGTGCCAGCAAAAGTCAGGGGCAGGGCTGAGCCACAAAGCGGGGCTCCGAAAGGACCTGAGTGTGATCTTCTATCAGTACCTTAAGTGGTAGTGTAATGCCTTTCTCCCTTCTAGCTGCAGACAAGCTAATTATAGTTGGTGGCAGGGTGAAGAGCCCAGTGCTCGTCTATTTTGGTCTGAGCTGCAGTCTAATAGCGGGGCAGGACCATTCTTGATTTTTCATAGTAGCTCAGCTTCTTGGATGCAGTTAAAAATAAGCCTGGTCACACTTCAGAACATGTTACCTTAATATGGCTGTAAATCGAGAGACTGGGTGCATGGGAAATATGAAGTGAAGGTTAAGTTATCATAGAAATGAAGGGAGGTAGGCGGGTTGGGTTAAGCATGAACAAGATAGAGAGGATTTGCGAATAAGGTCAATATCCTACAGAGAATCGCCATTTTGTGTTACATTCCCAAACATAAACAGATAAATATTCATTTCTTCACTTGCACCTAACAGGTTCTGAAATTCATTTCTCAGTGCACGTACAGAAGCTGTGTTGTTAAATTGGGGGGGTGGGGAGGGAGGAATGACTCATTTGCATAAGTGTGCCTTACCACTTGAAGGAAATAAGGCCATCTGGAGTTTGTGAAATGTCTTCATGACAGATTTACTTAAAAATTAAGATGCTATCACATTCTACTACACAGCACTGTTATTTATTATGCAAACATTTAGATAGCACATGCCCAGTGGTTTCTGAGCACTAAAAATATATTCGTTCATTCCCTCCTCACGACAAGCCTATGAAGTAGAACTGCTATTATTAACCTTAGTTTGCAGATAAATTGATAGGCAGAGGCACCCAGGATATGGAGCAAACTGGACAATGCTGGGCACCAGATCAGTACTCCTTACCACCACAGAGCGACTGCTCTGGTCTCAGGCTAATGCACAGAGAGGATATGTCTGCAAATTGATACAACTGCCAGCTCCCGACCCTCCAGCCCTTGGGGTTTGCCAGCTCTGATGGGCTACAGATCGTCCGGCATCAGTGGCCTGGATGCAAGGCAAGACCTGCTCCTCAACTGCCTTGTGCTGCTACCAAGCACCCCATTTCTATGGGTGATTCCCAGGTGAGGAGGTCTTCAGCTCCTGTTGCAGTAGCAGACCCTGCCGTACCAGTTCCTAGAGGAAGTCATTCTGAAGTAGAAGTTGAAGATACCCAGCTTTTACGCTCCTCTCACCAACAATTCATCCCTTGCCTGTGCATCCTTGATCCACATCGGAGAGCTCTCCTGAGGGAGAAGCATAGTCAGAACTTGAGCCTCTACAGACTGTTATTAGTGCATGCTAGGTCAGGGCCAGCCTGACATCTGCCAGGTCGGAGTCTTTTTGACGACTAGATAAGAATGAATTCATCCTCCAATGATGGATGTTCAAAAAGATGGCGCCAAAGCCATGAAACACTTCCTGCACTTCGCATTACCTATGGGATATTTTTACACTGTTAATTTGTTTTGAAAAACCCTTTCTACCATACAAAAGGAACCGCAGGCAAGCCCCTGCTTTAAATTATCTCACAAATCCCAAATTAATTGCTTCTTATTAATGTTATTTTTATCAAAGTTTCAAGGAAACTGTATGCATTTCAAGGAAAGGAAATCAGGTAGCCTCAGAAAAGCAGAGAAGGTGAGGTATACAGGCTCAGAGGGGGGCGGCCCGAGACTGGGAGCTTAATTTGTTCTTCTCGGGAAGCATAATTATTTCCTTAAGCTGAGTGGTCCTAACTGACCTCTGAGTTCACTCCAGCTGTCAGGCAGCAACTCTCCCGCAAACCTGGCTTCGTAAAAATAACCTTTGAGGACACCACAGTTGGATCCCACCAACAGGAAGAATATGCTGTAACCACCACCACCACCACCACCCCAGACCCTGGAATATTCTGGGCTTTACTCCCTTCTCCCAAACAGCTGAGTCCTAACTCTTAGGAATCTCAAGGTTCTCCATTTCTTCAATGGCTGCCCCTAACAGAGCCCTCTGCCCTTTTATGTAGCTGGAAAATACAGTCTTGATTCAGGTCTGATTTTTTATTTTCTTGGGTGATTGAGGTAGGAAGATAGTTTGAGGCTAGCTTGTGCTACATAGTGAGACCCTGTCTCAAGTTTTTACAAGCTACAGTGTTGCTTTCATAGAAGAACAAATCATTTTAGCACAACACTCATCCACTACTGTTTTGCATATGAAGTAGCCTTCTAAAAATCCAGCCAAAGAAGGAAGTGAGAAAAATCTGCCCACACTAAATAAAGGGCTGGGGGAGTCTTAGCAGACAACGGATCCTCTATCTGCCTGGCGGCCCAAATTCTGACTGAAGAAGCCAGAGGACCAGTTCTTACCAGTTGAGAGCGGAAATACCTGCTTGCTGCTACTTTTTCAAGTTACCTCTCTGGGGTCTCTGATTTCATGGAATCACTCTTAGCTCGCCTCACCCTAATTTTCAGTTTTCAACGAGGAAAGGGAAAATAAGATAAACAAAGAGACCAGGAACCCAAGAGAAGAAGAACCTCCTCTTCTGAATGGAATCTAAATCACCTTTCTTGGCCACAAACGCCTGGAAGAAGATGGACTTCCTGGATTCCTTCCCTGAACCTTCTCTCCCTAAGAAATTTAGCAACTCTGGGAGCTTTTGCAACTGCCACCTCAGACGCCACCTCCCCCACACTCACACACAACCATCTCTGGCTCCGGAAGTAACTGCTGTGAAGGGCCCCTAGACCTCCATGAGCTAAGCTAAGTCAGCTCATCTGCAGGGGCTCCACACAAGCTTGGCGAAAACACCTCAGCTTAGCAACCAAGCGACTCTGCTCCATCTAGTGGCCGTTGCCCGCAATGCACGTCCTCTCCACCCTCCTGAATAACTAAAGCTGCCTGACTCCCTTGGAAAGAATGTGCCGGTTCCTGAAGCCTCCCAGAACCCCGGGGCTGGTGGAGGCTTCTCCGCTGAGCTCATCCGACACCACTGGGAGCAGTCTCCTGCGTGGACCTGAAAAGCGGAGCCTTGCCAACTCTAGTGAGGCCTGCCCTGCAGGAAAGGCCTGGGGAACGAGGAGACGAAGAGACGCGACTATCCTAGGTGTGTATGGAGTCCTCACACACACCAGTGGCCTCTCATTTGGAGAAGTATCTTGATGGCCTACTTTCAAACAGCATTTACTGCGCAAAACGCTGACTCCTTGCCTCGGGCCTGGGACATAAAGGGGCTGAGGAAGACACATACAGTCCTTTCTTACAGAGCTTATTTTTCAATCGGGTCCTCCATCCAAGACTGCTTACAGACAACCTGATCAGAAATGAACCATGTCATAATAGAAGGTGCACCAGAACGGAATCAGACCCAGTTCTGATACTGACTCTACTATTTTGCTTTGTGGCTTCTTGAAAGGCACCATGCCCTCATGCACAGACCCACAGGTTGGACCACACAAGAATAGAAGACAGACTATTTGGGCTCCCCTTTTAGGTTCATATTTGAGTACTGCCCCCTGCTGGCTGTGTGTGTCGATGGCAAATTCTCAAGCTTTCTGGGTTTTTCTAGCTGTAAAGATTAGGAAGCCTACTTCATAGGTCTGTTGTGTGGGTTAAGAGTAGTGTGCAAACTCCAACCTCTAGCACATGCTGTTGCTTTTAGATACTAGGTACAGTTTCAATCATAGCCTATTTTTGGCACCCCCAAACCTCTTAACTGTCAGTCCCAAAGAGGCTGGAGCGTGCCAGAACCTCTGGATCCCTTCTCTTTGCTCTCACAGTCGTGGCTTTGGGCAGTCCAACTCCCTCCCGACAGCCAGCTCTGTGGGCGGCGGCATGGGTAGACGGAACCCACGGCAGTACCAGATCGCATCTCGGAACGTCCCTTCTGCTCGCCTTGGTCTCTTGGGTACCAGTGGATTTGTCAGCTCCAACCAGCGCCACACCGCTGCCAACCCCACCATCATGAAACAAGGAAGACAGGTTGGTTCTGCTCTGGGAAGCAGGGAGGCTGACCAAGCTCAGGGGCTGAGGCTTTTAAGATGTCCCCAACCCGGGCAATTTTCAGAATGGAAAGAGATGATCCCAGGGGATCTAAACCAGGGAGATAGCTGAGCCTATGCTTCCCAGGTAACCACTGTTTGTATTGTTTCCCTGGAGACTAAAAAACCCATGGCTGTTGCTTGGGGAAACTAGTGCTACATTAATCCCTGGGACCCTTGTAGACAGGCATGCAAGGGCTACTACTTCTGCTTGATCTTTGCCCCGCCCCAACATACCCCATCACCTTCCAGGTCTGCTTGGGCATTTAATAAGCTTCCTTTGACTCTTTCCTCACGGTCCCAGCTGCAATGGTGAGTCCACAGGATTGTTTGAGAGGCTGTCCCTTGCTGTGAGATTGACAGTGACCTCACTACCTCCTGAGCCCAACCTTGCCTTTCCCTAAATGTTTGTTCCCTCTGCCCCATGGGGCAACAGAGGTTGGCCTTGGGACTGTGGACATACAAGCAGGCCCAATGAGAGGTTGGCTTTAAAACAGGAAGGCTTCACCAGAAGGAGGCTGGTGGTATTCCCTCCCAATGGGAAAGACATGTCTGAGAAGCCCCAATGTTAGTTCTAGGCGAGGTCACTACAGGACACATGAGCTACATGATACAAGCCTGTTGCCAGTACTGAGTCTTCTTTTCTCCTCAGTGTGGAATAAATTTGGGGACTCTCAAAAAGAAAATCAAGCAAGAGCCCTAAACTCTTTGTACTGTTTGCTACAAGTGTTTCTAAGACACCCCTGCCCCCTTTAAGAAATAAATGGAGTAAAAAGACTTCTGGAGATGGGGAGAGAGAAAAGGTGGCCAGGATGAGCTCAAGCTTAAAGCAAAGCCTGGGAATGAGCATCAAATGGGCGGGTCTAAACCATCTCTCTGTAAGTCCATGGCGGGTGGCACAGCCCCTTCCAAAACTCTCCTGGGATACCTGTCTCCGGAGTTCCAGCTGTAGCTCTACTTCCCCACTTCCCCACGGAGTCTGGACTAACGCCCCCCGTCTTGTATGTCCCTCTCTAGAACCTCTGGTTTGCCAACCCTGGGGGCAGCAACAGCATGCCCAGCCGCACCCACAGCTCTGTCCAGAAGACCCGCTCGCTGCCCGTGCATACTTCCCCACAAAACATGCTGATGTTCCAGCAACCAGGTAGGGCCTGCCTGGCTAGCACACAGTCCCTTCCCTCTCTCTCCCCTGACGAAGGAGGGAGGCCAGGATGCCAGAATAGATGCCCTGGTGACCCAGCCGGAAAGTGCTGAGCCTCAACTGTCACCACACATTCTTTAGAGCTGCTGAAAGCCTTTCCTTTTTTAAACCATGCCTTGCCAGCGTGAGCAGAGACTGCCTAGCGGGAAGCCAGAGCCTGAAGTCCCAGGACTGATTGCAATCTGATGGGGATATTTCTGATACCTGTCAGATATCTAGATTCCTAGATTGATTAAACCAGTGATAGCTATCCCTGGAAGAGATCCATGTGGAAAGAGGTAGGGGGGAGGGGGAAGAATGTATGCAAAGTGAGGATAAGAGAATGAAGAGAAAAACTTGAATGTTGGTGTCACTGTGGAATTGCATTGGAAAACAGTGCCATTGTTCCTTGATTCAAGAGTAACTTGACAGAGTGGATTCAAGGCCAGATGGGGACACATGGTCTCAGTCACCGTGCCTCCTAATACAAGCTACCTGAATTCCATACAGCAAACAGAGCCTTGAAACTTTTCTCTGAGCAGACACTGACTCTAGACTCCAGACTTGCACAAATCCACGGCTACATCTATCAAGATGCCCCCACCCCCAAGGAGTAAACAAGAGATGCACCCTGTGTTTGGGTAACCTCAGCCACACCTCACAGCCTGGAGCCCTGTGTCCCAGAAGCAATTGTTTACAAGGCTTTTGGTTTCAGCGGTCCTGCAAATCTAGAGTATTAGAACTCTAGAATAGCCTGGGCTTTTATTTTCCCTCCCACCCCCCATAAAGATTTTTTTCTTGGATGTTGCAAACCCCTCCTTAAGGCCTTAAATCCCTCATAATGGCCAAAGCACAGCAACAGTGCCTACTTCCGGTTTCCTCGTTGCTGATGACCTGCTGACCTATCCAAGGTCTCCCTCCAGGCTCTGCCCACCCACACTCAGCACATTCTTGGTGACTCCTCTGTGACACGGCCATGAAGGGTGAGGCAGGTCAGACCCATGACCCAGAACCCCTCAGTGAGGAGACAGGAAGCTGTGGAAAGTCTCCACTAAGGGTCTCTTTGAACCCTTCAAAAGTCTCCTTGTCCTTTGCTAGGCTTCCAACTACACTTCCTGCTAACCAAACAGTGACTCTGAAAGCTGGTCTTACTTCTCAGCTTCCTTCACAGAAATGTCTCTCACCCCCAGGCCATACCAGAGCTAACCTGAGAGGTGGGACCTGGATGTGGGTCTTTCTAGTCAGAGGAACCCCACCTGGTCAGCCATGGGGTCTTCTTGGGCTTATGGGTAGGTGCTGAGACTGGACTTTGAGGATTATATCAGCAAGGCAGAATGTGGATTTCATCTTTACACAGCAAGGAGTAAACATGAGCATAAAATGAACTGGAGATAGGAACCCCCAAATGCTTGTCTTGGGTACAAGGTATGTTTTTCTCCTGGGTTCTTAATGTGCATAGGCATCCACTTAAAATCATGCTCCCAAACCCTGGAAACTACCACAAAGTCTAAAAAAAAGCACTGACTTTGTGAACTTCAAAATAATTGCCTTACAAAGGAAGACCACCTCTGGAGAATATTGAGAAGTCTCCAGGTGTGTAACCAGTCACCTTGCTCAGCTCTGCCAGCAGGTCCCTCTTTCCCACACTGCACAGTCAGGACCTTTCGGACACCACCTGTGGTGGCTTTCTGCTTTATCTCCACCTGGACAGGCATCAAGTGTGCCTTGGTTCCATTGGGAAGGCCAGCAAATCACTGCTGACTCTGGCTGGCCACTGGGACAAAGAAGAACACTCAGCAGGGCCTCCTGGAGTGAAGGGGACAAGGTCTAAGACACCCAAGGGCCCTGGAGCTCAGCATACCTGTGGCACACAGCAAGAATGCCACATTGCCCAGAGGTAGAGTTCTTTCCCATCTAGAAATCAAACTCTGAAATCAATTGGAGAGTGATCCCTCCTTTTAGAAGCAGTTCTGTTTCAGTTGAGCCAGGCTCAGTTGCCCTTGGGCTTCAGTCAGAAAAGATCTTAGGGTAACCTGATGTTTAGAGGCCATTGAAGGTTCCTTACTTGCCAAGAGGACCAACAAGAAGGAGCAGAGGGGCCCAGAGCAGGCTTTTCCACAAGAAAACCACAGGCGGGGTAGAACTCATAAGCCTGCTTCCTGGAAATGGCGCCCTTCAGAACCGCATACAGGGTACCTGTGTGCAAGACAGTGAGATTGTACCTTTCAACAGCACCATCTCACCGAGTGACACCTACCTTATACATCAAACCACCCCTATGTACTGGCTTGTGACTGGAGTCTTCCATCCTTGGAATGCTGCATACCTAGAAGCATAACCCAATGAGCTGTGGTCTTTCATTTCTCAGTATGATGCATTTAAAAAGAATGGGAACAGGAAGGATGTCACCAGTGTCCTGAGTCCACTAGGGAAATGAAAGGGACTACTGTGCAGAGACAGAGGCCAGATTAGGGACCATTCAAAGTGTGTGATGGATGTTGTTCCCTGACTTTCAGCTGTGCTTTAGAGACAGGAGGTGAGGGAACTGGTCAGTGAATCAACTTTACCCCAGCCAAGAATGCAGCTGGGCAAACCCCACTTCCTACTCTGAGAATCCACCTGGGCAAAACAGCCCTCTGCCATATCATCTGACCTAACGTTACATAGATGTGTGGGTCCTAGAGAATGGCCGCAGCACAAGCTCCCCACCCGTATCCCCCACCACCATCAGCAGCGATATTTAAGGTACAGCGTGTTACACTTGTCCACTGGCCATGAACATTTCCCTGTGAACAGCCTTCCCACTCCTGCTGGTTCTCTGTATCCCACCTGGACTAGATCTTTTTCTTATTGCGACCTCCCCTTTTCTTCCTTATTCTGCATCCTGGCTCCTCCAGCAGTGAGGGACACACTTGTAAACACACAAGTGAAAGGCCTATGTAGCTGTGTAGCAAGCAGGCTAGGTGGTCAGCTGCAAGATGGGTCATGCAGGTCTCTTACAGTGCCCATCCTGTTGCATATTCTTAAGTCTGGGTGGAATCATACCTCACAGACCATACTGTAACACGTGACACTCAGCCCAGCAGCCATTTCTGCCTGGAACAAGCCAGCAGAGCTTTTAAAAGACTCTGAGAGAAGTCCCCTAAAAGAGATGGCCAGTGGCTCCTTTCCAGAATCTTCTGAGATTATGGTGCTCTGTACATTCGGGACTTCTGAAAAGGCACAATTTAAGCCATAAGTTGGCTCACTGGTTAAGAATCTTACTGCTCTCCTAAAACACTCGGGTAGGTTCCCACTGCCGCTGCTGACACCACCACCACTGCCACCACCACCACCATCATCACCATCTGGTGGCTCACAGCCTCCTGTATCGCCAGCACCATGGCATCTGTGCCCTCGTTTGGTCTCCGTGGGCATCTGTACACATGTGCCATATACTCACACAGACACACACATTACATAATTACAATAATCTTTTCTTTTTTAGTTTAGAGTCTACCTTAACCCTTAAGCCATAACCTTCAGAACCCTCATCAAACCCTAGACTAACCTAATGATGAGAGAAAAAAGAATTCCTGGTATAGGTTTAATATTTGTTATCCAGGGTGTTTAGGGCCAGATGTGTTTCAAATGTCAGGGTTTTTCAAATTCCAGAATATTTACATAAACTTCACCCCAATCTGAACACCTAAAATGCACCCAAATCCAAAGTATTGGTGGCATTGAGTCAACATGGAAAGGTTCCAGTTTTTTGACTTTTTCAGCAGCTCTGAGGGGTGATCCCAGGGAAGAAACAGACTTCCTGGAGACAACAGTGAGAAGGTTCAAGCCAGTTCTTCCTGTTGCCTTACTGAGTGCTTGCAGCCCTGTGATGCCTCTGAGATCTACATGCACCTGTACCTACCAACCTGCAGCCTGATTGTCCTTTGGAGCTAAATTTAAGGAAGGTTCTACCCACCAAGCAGCACATGACTGAAGGGTATTAGCTTGAGACAGAAGCCCTCAGCTATCTGATCAGCCTCTCTATCTGATATGTGCAGCAAGACACCATCGGTCTGTTTTCATCAAGCACACAATTAAAAAGTCACACTGTTAAGGTTCTCTGCAGCGTGAACATATGGGCTTCACCAAGACTTGGAATTCTTCAGCACTGCTCTGTGAGTGATAGGGGGGCGTGTCAGAGCGAAGGATGGAGACAAAGATTTGAGCAAAATCTTCCCACCTAAAAGAGCAGCCACAACGACGGCTTGGAGACTCTGGAGCTGAGAGCCCTGTGTTTTTCAGCCTCCTTCCTGGAAACACACAATCCCGGGCTTGGAAAATGGCATTTTGCTGCGTGTTGGCAAGAACTCCTGCAGCTGAGACTCTTCTCTCCAAATGTCGAGCGTCTTTATTTATCCAATCTCTCCACAGTGTTTGTTTAAAGGGGAGCGCTAGAGAGTAAACGCACTCTTCCAGTGAACATATGGATGACTATAATTGCTGAAGTTTGTTTTTTTTTCCCTTTCCGTATTTGCTAACTAGCTATATATAAAATTCTGTTTCTATTTTATAGGTTTCACACCCCAAAGGCTGCTAATTTTTGCGTGCATATGATTTTCACATGAATGGATGAAAATACAAAAATACTCTTCCCCTGGGATGGTCTAATTGCCCCAGCCCTTCCCTTAGCAGCAGCTCCTAGGTGGGCTCAGGAGAAGCTCCTCCCATCCTCTCTGGCTCCCACCTTCCCTAGAAGCCTCAGAGGCCTCCATCTACTCAGGAGTTGGCCCTGTTGTCTTCAAAACCTCATGGATGTTGCAACTTGCCACAGAAAGGTCTGCTGCTTGGTGCGTTTCATATTGACCAGTTCTGCAAGCCCTTCTCTGAGAACTTGGAAGGGTGAAAATGGCATCTGTCTCTGTGTAAATCGGCTGATGGAGGGGAGCACAATTTGCAAGAGAAGAGCTCTAAAAAAATGTTGTTTAATGATTGTATATGCATGTGGGGGGGGGGGCAGGGGTACACCTGGCCTAGCATGAGTGTGGAAGTTAGAGGATCAATTTCAGGGGTCAAATTCAGAGTGCGACAAGACCCCATAATCACTTATGAGCCATCTGGTCTACCCAGGAAAGATGTTAGTGTATAGCTCATTAAATAAAACAATCAATCTAGTCTAGCCATTGATTTCAACTTGTTTTCTCACTAGTCACCAGCACTTGTCCCTCTCAACCATGCGCCCTTGTTGAAAGGAGTGAAAGAGCAAACAGCCTACCCTTTCCCACACAATCCCTTTCCCACTTCCAGGTGGAAATAAATCCCTAAGGAAGGAACCACTTTCCAAGGTCACATAGGGAGGTAGTGGCAGCACAGCACTGGGGCAGTCCAGACACTGGAACACACCCCTTGCCAGCACATGCTGCAGGACTTCTTGCTGCCTCTGACCATTGGGTGTAGTCATTTTTGGTGGCTGGTGTTCAAAGAGAGAGTTATACTTAGGAGAGCCAGATCTAGACAGTCAAACTGCTGTTGCTGGCTCCAGGATGCTTCTAGGTGCTTAGAGGCAGCCCAAGGTTCCACAGGAGGAGGGGTGAAATGGAGTTAACACTGAGTACCAACCAGAAAAATGAGGCCCCCCAGAGCTGCCTTCCATGGGGAGAGGGAACAGTAGTGGCTGAAGGTAGAAGATACCCAGAAGCTCGAGAATCGTGCATTGTCTGTGGCTCTGTGGAGCTGATGACCCCTTCTTGCCCTGGAAGACATGGGTCTTCTCCGAGCCCTCTGTTTCCTATCTAGTTTTGATTAGCTACCAGTATTCTTGAGCGCCACTGGGGACTGAGTTTGTTGTGCAATAAAGGAGCTGGCATAGCAGAAGCATCAACATAGTCCCTCACTCAAAAGGAGAATGTACTGGGTTGGGTGTATGGTACCTGCCCCTCACCATAAAGCAGAATTTCACAGGCTGGGTTCCAGACTCAGTGACTATTGCTAAACCACACCCCAAGGACATGAGCCCTAATCTAGGAGGGGCAGATGGGTGAAACAACTGGTATTGATGATACAAAGAAAGAAAAGAGGAAAAGAATGTTAGGGGAAGGTGCTTTCAAGAAGACAGTAGAGGGTACAGTAATGGCTCCATAGTTAAGAGCATTTACTGCTCCCTCAGAGGACCCAGGCTCAGTCTGCAGCATCCTTTTCAGGCTCCTTACATGACCTAACTGATGCCCTCCTTGGATTCTGTGACCACTGAATGCATATAAACAAAGCAAAACAAAACAAAAACAAGCGTAAATCGTTGGGGCTGGAGAGAGCTCAGTGATTAAGAGCACTAGCTGCTCTTCGAGGGGACCTAGTACCCATGTGGCAGCTTACAACTGTCTGTAACCCCATTTCCAGGGGATCTGGCATCCTCACATAGAGATGCATGCAGGAAAACAAAACACATGCACAGACAGAAATAATGCACAGAAGGTAAAAAATAAGTTTAAAGAAGAGGAGGAGGAAGAGGAGGAAGAGGAAGGAGGAGGAGGAAAAGGAGGAGAAAGAAGGAGGAGGAAGAGGAGGAAGAGGAGGAGAAGAAGAAGAAGAAGAAGAAGAAGAAGAAGAAGAAGAAGAAGAAGAAGAAGAAGAAGAAGAAGAAGAAGGAAAGAAGAAAGAAGAAAAAAGAAGAAGCAGAAGCAGAAGCACCTAAATTATGGAGTCAAGGAAAGACGAAGCCAGGGAACACTTGTGGGCTGACACCTAGGCAGGGAGAATGGCCATGCAAAAGCTCTGTGGAGCAGAGGGTTTTCGATGGAGCAGAGGAAGAGGGAATGTTACAAGGACAGGCTGTAAGGAGGCCTTGCAGACCGTTGCTAGGGTTGGTACTTAATTTTGTGGGAAAGCCATCACAGGGTCCGAGCAAGAGTGACTGGGACTGGCTGCTTTAGTCATGAGTTTGCTTCCAGCTGCTTATGTCCACAATGGACTCCCCATCTAACAGGCTTCAGAGACAGTTACTCATCATGCCGGCCCTGAATGTCCCCTTCAGCCCTCCTAAGCAGAGGCACACTAGACACCTATCCTGGAACCAGGTGACATCATGGATACTTTCTCCTTGTCTTGGGAGTCCCAGTAACCAAAGTACCCCTTTCTTCCTGCAGAATTTCAGCTTCCCGTGACTGAACCTGACATCAACAACAGGCTGGAGTCCTTGTGCCTCAGTATGACGGAGCATGCCCTGGGAGGTCAGTATGTCCTCCCCACACACCGGGGCAGCTTGGGGGAATAGGAAGGAAGTAAGGTGGTCTGACAAGACAGGAAGAGAGCCACTGTGAGGTACCACAGGCCCCTTCTCTGCAATCTATGCTCTGTTCCTTTTCTGGAAGATGAGTCAGGGAACTAGAAGCCAGAGAGCCCAACACCATCCCCCAAGCCCTGGAAGCTCCATCCCTCAGTATACACTGGAACCCCACAGCAGTGGTCCCAGCCAAATGCAGGAGCTGAAAGCTCAGACACACAAGGCATGGCTTCCAATGGGAGCATCCCCCAAGGCATTGGATATGTTCCCTCTCGGCACTGGATCCACCAGTCTGGGCCAAGCATATCCCAACATGCTCTAAAAATAGAATTTTTGAAACAAAGATCCCTGCTTGTTTTTCTAGCTGCCTGTCGCAAATGGCTTGTGTGACGCTGGAGCCCCAAGCTATCTGAGTTGTCCTTTGCCATGTGACGGGCACAAGCTGCACACACTCACATGCCTAAATTAGAGCCAAGAACATGCTTCCTAAGTCAGATGCCCTCGATCTCATCAGTCTGACCTGAAGTCCCTGTTATGCCTGTCCTGGGGGCTTCAGTACCCTCCTGGGCTCAAGCTCAGGGGTCTTCCCAGCCCTGCACATTTATGGAGAGTTGGCAGGAACAAAAGAGTTAAGATGTCTACCCTCCCAGCCACCCATTGTTGTCTTCCTCTTCTTCATGAGAGCCTCTGGCTCACAGAGAGGCTTTCATGAGGCTGCCATGAGCCTTTCCAACTTCCCTCTTCTGCATGGATGTGCCTCTCTGCCCCAGAGATGGGCCACCTGAGATCTGAACCATTGCCACACCAAGAGCCCGGCTGAGCATCTTCTGTGAGACAGCCAGGATCAGAGTGACCAGAGAGATGGAACAGAGATAGAGAGGCTGATGTCACCTACTGCTCCTGAAAGCTGTGTCCCCAAGATCCTCCACCTTTGGCTTCTAGATGTTTAATCTCTGTATGCTAAGGGTTGTGTGAAATAGTCTTTTCCTGAAACCAAACAGGAAACAAATACTCTACATGGGCCAGAGAGAAGGACTGTAGCTCCCCCAGCTGACTTAACTGTCAGGACAGAGCTCAAGGGCCCAGGGCTATCATGACTCTACAAGGCTTCTGATCAAACAGAAGAGCTCCAGGGAGCCCAATTTGCAAACCAGTGTTCCATCTCTCTGGTCACTCTGATCCTGGTTGTCTCACAGCATCTCTGGGAGCTGTCACCAGATCTTCTTCCTGCTGTGTCAGAAGCCCCTTAGTAAATAATGGGAGACCACCCAAATAAGGACCCACAAACTATGATGTAGCCATTCAGTGGTAGAAGTGTCCATAAACTCACCAATAGGAAATCTACAGCCCATTGTGCTGCTGCCCCTCAGCCACCAGGCTGCCTCCCACTGCCTCTGAGAGTCAGCAAGGAAAACTGACCTTCCCCTGCAGGGCCTGATGGACCTCAGATAACCGGCATTTGGAAGCTCTTATCAAATGGTTAAGTACCGCCATTATCTTCATGATTGAAAATGCCAAATACTGTTTATTCAGGGGAAGTTTTCATTGAACAGACTTTTTTTTTGGTTTTTGTTTGTTTGTTTGTTTATTGGTTTCTTTTTTGTTTTTTAAGAAGGTTCTTCTATTTTCATAGAATATCTCTTAGAACTGATGGGTTTTTCGCTAATGTTCTCATCTTGTTAATCTCCTAAGCCTTTTTATTGCTGTGGTTTTTTTTTTTTTAATAATTCCCTCTTATGGGTAGCCTCCTCCTAAACCGTTTCAGGGGTAGAGGATGCAAATCAAGTTGAAGGTGGCCCAGCCTCCACTACAGGAGCACTGTGGTATCCAGCTATGGCAGTGTCTGTATGGACCAGCCCTTTCCAGGTCCCAGGGAAGATAACCTTGCTGGGACATCATGTAGACAAATTAAGTCATTTTATATGAAGGTCAATGGCAAGAGGAAAAGCACAGTAGCAGTTTCTCTGGGGGAACAGCCCAGTGGGCAAGATGCTTGCTACACAAACATGAGGATCTGAGTTTAAATCCCAAAATGCATGTAAAAAGCCACATGTGGTAGCATGTGCTTGTAATGCCAGCACTAGGAAAGTGGACACAGGCAGCTCCCCAGCGTTATCAGGGTAGCCAGTCTAGCCACATAAGTGTGCTCCAGGTTCAGAGTAGACTGTCTCAAAAAATAAGATGGAGACTAATAACTAAGGAAGGCACCTGATGCTGACCTCTGACCTCCACACACACAGACACACACACTTGCACATGTGCACATACGTATGCAAATAAGAACTGTAGGATGAAGGAAGGGAAAAAGGTCCTGTGCTGTGACTCAGGGATGCAGCAGGAGGGCACCACATCATCTGTATCCCAGATGATCATCCACCGTGGTCCACAGTGCCAACTTGGAGATGCTTCTGATGTCTCTGCTCTTCTCTGTTTCCTTGGTAACTGCTGCCCTTGCTTGTCAAGTCCCCTTTTCTCTTAGCCTTCCTTTCCCTGAGGCCCCTGCAATAAAACGCAAAAGGACACCCAGGTAGAGGGTTGTGAATCTGTCATTCCGCTCTCTGGATTTTGCCTATGGTGCATGACCTAAGGTGTTCAGAAAAGATGATCCTCCAAGCCTCTTATAGAAGGGCTCTGGGAGCTACAGAAGGAGGCTGCACTGTTAGAGTCAGAGGCCTATACTAAAAGTACACAGCCCTTCCTCAAGGGTTCTGAAGTTCACACTCCCCCTCCTCTTCTGCCCCCTTCCTCCATCCACCCCTTCCCTTAGCTTTACCAACCCCACTGTCACAGATGCAGAGACTCTATGCAAATTATTTTCTCAAGGCGCTAGGATGGTATTTATTACAGTGGTAACTATAAAACCAACAGTGCTTGCCTGTGCATGGCACCCCCTGAAGCTGTCAGTGTACAGCTTTCTCCACTGAAAATAGGAAGCCTGGCTTTCCTTGGAAGATATGTCCCATGGTTAAAATTCAAGCCTTGGACTTGAGCTAGTTGAGATTTTTACACTTCTCGATCCTCGCTTTCACAACTATGAAGATTTAGCATTAATGTGTGGGCCAGAGAGCTAAGCAAGAGTGTGCCCTACTTCTAGAGATGTCTCAGACATCCCCACGACAGAGGGACTGCTACACACACTCCTTCTCTCCTAAGAGTGCTGAGCCCATGCATAGGCCCAGGTTCACATCACAGAAAGTCAATTATTGATTACAAGTTCATAGCTGTAAGCTGGCTGATGCTCCAGCACCCCAAACTGCCAGAGGCCACTGTTTCCCTTCTGAAAAATCTCTCCCTAAATTGTCATAACTTGGATACATATGCTTGTTCATTATGTACACAGGCGCAGAGAGAGAGAGAGACAGAGACAGAGAGAGAGAGACAGAGAGAGAGAGACAGAGAGAGAAAGACAGAGAGAGAGACAGAGAGAGAGACAGAGAGAGACAGAGAGAGAGAGACAGAGAGAGACAGAGGGGGAGAGGGAGAGAGAGAAAGGAGAGGGCAGATAAAATTTGGAAAATCTCAATAAAATAAGATCAACGGACTATATCAAAGTCAGTGTCTTCACTGTAATGTCTTGTTAGAGCTTTTCCAAATTGTTACCAATATAGGGCCTGACAAGGTACCATGTGATCTTCCTAGATCTTTTTTTTTTATACAAAAAAAATGCATATGAACCTATAACTATCTCAATGAAAATTTCAATTAAAAAAAATATATATCTCTTCCAAGTCCCAGCTAGCAGAATTGGTAATACGACACTGCAGCATTGAGGCCATGAAATCCTTGTAGTGGGCTCACTGCCTTTCCATGTCACCTAGGCCCCCAGCTTTCCCTGGAATGCTCAGGCACTTCTCTCTCCCCTTGAGTCTTGTAGAGTGACTAGAGACGCTCCCTCCACAAGGCCTAGCCGGCCACAGTGGGAACTGGGCTGGCCACACTGGCTGGCCTCTGGAGCTTGGCAAAGCCAAAGATAGCCTCTGTAGCTGGCTTATCATTACCTTCATCCAGCAGTTACTAGATATCATCTTTTCTACCTGTGATGACCAGTCCATGCCTCTCTCTGCCTATGGTATCAAGCCCCATCAGCTCCAACATGCACCAGCATGGGTACCTCTTCACTGGCCTCTTGCCTTTCATCAGACCATCTGATGCTTGCCAGGAAAGCCAATCAAAGTGGCATAGCATGGTTCTGCCATGTTTAGGTCCCCCAGTGCCCATCTAAGGTCATTTAATGGTTGAGGCTGCTGCTGGGGACTATGTTAGAACCCCTTGTGAAAACAGGCAGCAGGGGAGAACCAGGTGGCCACCAGCAACTCTGGCTCCTTCCTAGCTTCCTGGTCTCTGAAGCACCTGTCCCTCCCACAGACACGCCCTTTGCAGCCTGACCAATTCTCTAACATTTCAAAGAGGCATGGGTGATTAAATTAGCCTTCTGTCACCTAAAGCTTTCACATCTGCCTTTGCTTTTCCTGCCTTTACCCCTGTTCTTACAGCAGAGTTTGGATCAGCTCTGTCTGTCCCTCTGGCTGCCCAGTCTGGACAGGAACAGGTCTTTGGCCTTTCATCAAGGACTTGCAGTAAGAGAAATAATTCCAAAGAAACAGGTGTGAACGCCATGGTTTCATTCACATTTCTATGAGAGCCCTTCTCTGTCTTTCCAGGCCCGCTCTGCCTCTCATCCTACACCCTAGAATCTACCACCAGCCTCTCCATTTGATAATCTGTCATTCCACCTCTCTTGTCCCTTACCATCTTTCCATCATCCTCTCCTGAATCCTCCCTCCTTACTTAGCACTCCTACCAGCTCCATTGACAAGCCATTTTGTGTCTTTATGAAACCAACCTTGACTTCCAAGGCCAAGTTATACTCTCTTCCCTCCAAGTTCATTCTTTCTTGGAACACACTGGTTAGAGCCATCATCAGTCCAGGCATCAATGTTGACTTATGTGTCTATAATGTAAATTCTAAATGTGACTACTTGGGAGGTAATGAATGGGAGTAAATGAATGGACAGGTACCCAAGTCCTGAAGCAAGTGAGTGAGTGAATAAAGCCTTCATCTCAGAGAGCAGTATGCTCCAGGTGCTGGCAATGCTGGTAGAGAGCTAGCCCAGACTGGTTTTGCTCAGTAGTCCTCTGGTTTCCTCCACAGACGGGGTTGACCGGACCTCCACAATCTAGAAACTGAAGATGACAGTGACCGCGCTGGCCGTGAAATGGACTGCTGCGGGCCCAGTGTCAGCCATCTTCAGGGTTGCAGAGACTCTTCCAAGACACTTTGCAGCCTTTTTCCCCTGGTCCCTCGCCCATTTTGATTTTGTGAGAGCGTAGGTCATCCTTGTAAACATATCAGTAGACCTGGGGTTGGTTATGTTGTCATTTGTTTCTGTCACGGGATGGGTCGGTATGCAGGGTGGGGAGGGGACTCTTGGGGATGTGGGGCTGGGAGGGGGTGGAGGGATGCTAGTGGCTTCCTGGATGGAAAGGGAGTGGGGAAGAGCATTGCTAGGAGAGATATGCAAGAGACACACAGGAGGGAGGTAGACGCCCTGCCCTGGGGAGCCTTCTCAGAGCCCAGCTTCACAGTCAGGCTGCAGAAGACAGAGGACACAGCAAGCAGAGCAAGATGGCGGCTGGCCTGTTTGTGTCTTCTCTGACCAGACTTCCCTGAGGCCCGGCTTGAAACAACCAAGAGAGGGCTATATGGCAAACAAGGGCAAGAGGAAGAAATTCCCTCCAGCAAACTTTCAGATAAACTTTGATTTGTGTATTGTTTACATAAGAATTTTAAAGGGTACATAATGTGTAGAGTGTGAGTAGAACTTCTCTTCATACTATGGGGTTTTTTTGTAAAAGACTGATTATTGTTATGGATTCATTCTGTCTCATCTATTTTTATAATTGCAGCAGGGTTGTCTTTTAAAAACGGCTGCCAAGTTCTGCTTCTCTGGAAGATGATTGTGGTCAAGTAGGCCTCAAGCTGCCATCTTCCACCGTGAGGTGGGAGGAGTGTGTAGACAGGTTTGAAGGATAAGGATGTGGCTGGGATGAACAGAGTACTAAGCATGGACACAAGGATGATGGTGCCGTGTGGTCAGTTACGGATTTGCTCATAGGTCACCCAGAGATGATAAATGTTGCATCCTCTTTCTGGGCTGGATTTGCATCTCACCCAAGGCCCGTTTTGCTTCCCACCCTCCCCACAGGCTCCATCCTACCACCCTGGTCTCACTCCACAGACACACTCGTGGGTACAGGTTCCTCTAGAAAAGGAAAGACATGGGTGGATGGTTTTCTTCTGCATGAAGCCTGACACTAGAACATCTGTGGTGGAGACTTTGCAGGAGCCTAGGCCTGGGAGCTGTGTCTCTTTACTCTGTCTCTGCCGAAGAAGAATGGCCCAGCAACAATGTCACAGAGAGAGCATACAGGGAGCCAGTAGGTCCACATGGTCCAGCTCCACCATGAGGGGGTGGGGAGGGCAGTGGAAGCAGAAGCAGGAAAGGTTAAATTCGTGAGGGAAGTGGTGGCTCTCCTCATGCATGTGAGTCAGAGATTTGCTGCGTTGTGTTTATCCAACCACAAACAGGAAAGAGAAAACACTCACACGTACATTACACAGTTCAAGATTACCTGTAACACTGTGCGGGAATAGATCTGTTTCTTAAGGGCAACAAAGAATAGTTCAGAATTTAAAGCAATGGAGGATATTAGAGGGAATCAAAAAGAAATTGTGTGCCGCATTGGAGAATTAGTTGTGTAAATTTGAGTATCCAGAGGCATGATCTGGGACATAATATCAGGCCTGTTCATTAAATGAATGAGACTGATTCCTCTTTAAAGAAGAAAACAAAAGTTTAAAACCAGACCATGAAAATGACTTTGCTTATGGTTATTTTTCTTTCAAGTTAAATGAAGTGCACACAGACTCTAAAGGCCTTAATAAAAATTCATACAACTTTGTTTGCCTGTCAAGATTACAAATGTACAACCTAGCCCAGCCTTGGATGCTACAGCAGAGATTTGGATGTCCTGCTATAGTACAGGGCCAAGGGCACCTTAAGAAGATAGAGCTTTTAGTGAGCACAGAAGACTTGGATACATTATCCCATGCGGCACTTTACAACAACAGAAATGAAGATTCAGGACACTCCTTGGGTGACCAGGTCTTGAAGATGCAAATTCATGTGCAGAAAGAGGCAGCATGTTTAGTTTTTATATATATAGATAAATTTTTTTTTTTTTACCAAGTGCCATTAACATTCATCCCTTGTGTCCCTTTTCCAAACAAGCTCAGTGTTGGGGAAGGAGCTGGGGCGGAAGATCATATGTAAGGCAGAGTAGGTTAAAATGTCAAAGGCCAAAGGTAAGGCCAGAGGGTCTGAGGAAGTGTTTGGAGGATGCTGGGAAGGTTAACAGAGAGGAGCAGCAGGACTCCTCGTCCTGTAGGAAAGAGGCGTTCGAGTCTGCTACACGCAACACAACGTACCCATAAGGTCGTAGGATATTCAGAAACCAGTTTGTGAACACAATCACACGAGTGTGAATCTTTTAAGAGGAAGAAGACCATAGAGTATATTTGCAAATCTGAATTTCTATTTATTCCTTCATTGAATATAGAAGCAATGGTTATCTGATTATTAGAGATATTATTTTGGATATGTTACTTATTAACTCGCTATGGCTGGTACCCATGATAAAGTCTGTTATTAGTAACAACATAATTCTTTTTTTTAAAAAAAAAAGAAAAGCTTATTTTTCATTGACTGTATAGATTTATCTACTTAGTTGTGGTTTGCTATGTTAGTGTTTTTATTTTTATTTTTTAAGTTGTGTTCTGATGATTTTTAAGGCCTTCTCCCCTACCTTGATTTGAGTCCTGTGTTGACTGCAGGTATACAGCTCAATTTAAAAATCCTAAAACAAAGAAATTTTATTTATAAAAAGAGTCAAACAGTTGCATGCCTGAGGCTGTGAGGTCAGACCTTTAGGAACGAGCTGCAGTGCCTTCTTTTGTATTTACCCGTTGACCACCCTGCCCCCATGCAGCTGTTTTATATTAAATAGTAAAGGTTTGAAACTTTCCGAGTAAAATCTATTTCACTGCATAGATTCTCTCCCCTCTCCATCTCCCACCCCCACCCCAGCGCTCTGATTTAAGCAGCATGTCTCTGCACTGTCTGAGGCACAGTGCTGGACTACAATATCATGGGTGATGTTTTATTGGTGCTTTTTGTTCATAGTGTTTTCTTACCAGGAAACAGTAGGAAGAAACACAAACCGTACAAGACACAAAACAATGCTGCTGATGGTTTGTTTTTTTGTGTGTGTTTTTCCCCTCACATGCTTTTGAGTTTCACTTTTTTATACACAAATCTAGTAAGCAGAGTAGCTGCTGGTGGGTCCTACCTGCCAAGAGCTGCTGTTTGCACCAAGCTCTCAGCCTGGGTTGAGTGGAAGGTCTCTTTCTGGTACCCAGGACGGGAGCTGCAGCTGGGCCCCACCTCCCATTCTTCTGAGGTGACACTGAGGGAAACCAGAGTTTCTTTTGAGGTGTCGCTGGCTGCCTTTTACCGAGTGGGAGTCTTCTCTGGGCCTTTCGTTCTTCTGTGCCTCTTGTAGCTAGCTAGTGCTGGTGCAAGGTTTGTAGATCTGTGCACCCCAGACCTGGGATGAGGGCTGAGCAAGGGAGGGGAGGAAAGTGGATTCTGCCGGGCGCCCTTCCTCTATAGCCTGAGTGGGGAAAACCCACCCTGCCCAGGGTGCTCAGGTGTGCCTATTGTAAACAGAGCCTGCAGAAGGATAAGTTGTACTCAGAGTCGTGATGATGCCAATGTTGGCTTTGTTTTTCTGTTTGTTTTTCTTTTCTTTTTTTACAACTCATCAGAGATGTTTGCAAAGTGACTTTTTTTTTTTAATTCCTTTATCTTGACCTAAAGGTGAATGTGTATCCCTCTGGGAGGAGCAAGAAGAAAGCAGGAATGTTAGTAATGGCAAACAGAAGACTTCCTCCCTTATTAATATATAACCCTACGTATTTATGCCGAACGCAAGCTGACTTTCAAAGAGCTTCTTTCGTTGCATGCCCTGTGCAGGCATCTGTATTGTACATGCATGCCTTTTGTCCTGTTTTCCTGTATAAAGTTAGTGAACAAAGAAATATTTTTGCCTAGTTCATGTTGCCAAGCAATGCATATTTTTTAAATTTGTCATACATGGAAAGAGCATGTTTGTTACATGTGAAGGCTCTACTGATGCAGATACACTAATGTTTGAACATGCTGTTCTTTGCAAGTGTACAGTTTTCAAATGTTGTTACCAGTGACAACACCCTTGTGGTCTAAACTTGCTACAATGTATTTATTATTCATTTCCTCCCACAGAATTAAGAATCATGGCTATATTTCATATGGTTATATTGAGAGTGAAGGGAAATGATTAATACAAGGTTTTGTAACACTGGTGTGTATGTGTGTGTCTTTTTACTCTCCTCTTTTTGTAAACATGATTAACTATTTTTTTTTTTAAAAAAAAAAAAGACTTAGAAATCAGCCTTCAGTGAAGAAGCAGCAGGAACTCACTGGTTGACACTGCTCAGCTGACCACACCACGTGATGCCCACCATTAGCCGAATTCTCCTTTCTGAAACAGGTTGAGGAAAGGGTGGGCGGAATGAACGTGGTTTGTTCTGTGCCCAGAATATCCAGTGAATGCTTTGTCCAAGGCAAATGCAAACTACTGTATGGTCGATAGCTTTCCCCCACACTTGACTGTCTCTGACACATCTTGCACCTTTATCATAGCATTAAAAAAACTGCTGCCTTGGAGTCTTGGGACTTCACCTCCATGTGGTTTGGACCCCATTCTAACTCTTGTAACTCCAGTGTGATGGCATATAATACATGGTAAGCTCTAAGTACTGTGTTGGTTAAGAGTGTGACTGGAGAGGCGGACTTTAGGTGGAGGTCTGCCTTCAGCATCCTCCAGTTACATAAGGAAGGCAAGGCTTGTAACCTCTCTATGCCTTGTGTTTGTGTGTTTGCTTTGGCCTATGATGACTCGACCTTTATGTCTTTAAACCTCCAAGCCAAAGAGAAGTGAAGATAAAACATGAGACAGAGGCTGTTCCCACCTGTAACCTTGCAACTGCAGAGGCCTCTAAGGTAGCCTCACTCGAGACTGGATCAGTAAAGTCTTAGTGTTCTGTTGCTGTGAAGAGACACCACAACCACAGCAACTCTTCAAAGGAAACATGTAATTGGGGCTGGCTTACAGGTTCAGAGGTTTAGTCCGTTATCATCATGGCAGGCAACATGGTAGCACACAGGGCAGACATAGTGCTGAAGAGGTAGCTGAGAGTTCTACATCGGGATCAGCAGGCAGCAGGTAGAGAGAGTGACCCTGGGGCTGGCTTGAGCTTCTGAAATCTCAAAACCCACTTCCTCCACTAGGCCACACCTCTGATAATGCCATTCCCTATGAGTCTATGGGGGCCATTTTCATTCAAATCACCAAAAATGACCACACAGTGACTCCCTTTTCTTCAGGCTCAGCAGTTTAAGATACATTATTAAAAATCTAAATTGGTGCTTAAGAACATACAGAAATGCCTCATACCCTAAGATAAAAATGAAATTCCTTATTACATTAAATCTTTATAACTCAAATGAGTAATAAGACAGACACATAAGAGAATATTGGACCTTGTTTTTAAAATGCACAGAATGAGGAGAAATGCAAGATTAAAGGTCATGGAACAGGGGAGTGGGTAGTTAGCACAGTGCCAGGAATGGAGCTGTGGTCGCTGGTCCTGGCAGCAAAGCTAGTGCTCTTTGGGTTTGTAAGGGAATGTTCAATCCTGGGGAAAGGGCCTATATAGTGGAAAGCTCCCAGGGCATACCACAGCCCCTCACCAAAGAGATGTGATTCCACTTATTAAGAAAGGAATTGGGCCAGGCAATGATGGTGCAGGTCTTTAATCCCAGCACTTGGGAGGCAGAGGCAGGGGAATATCTGATTTTGAGGCCAACCTGGTCTACAGAGTGACACAGACACACTTAAAAACCACTACTGAGAGTGATGGCACCCAGCACTCTTGAGGCAGAGGCAGATAGATGGATCTCTGGACTTCAAGGCCAGCCTGTCTACGTAGTGATTCCAGACCAACTATGACTATATAGAGAAGCCAAAAACAACTGCTACATTTATACCATGATGGAATAGAAGAGGCCACAGGTAGATTTAAGAGTCTAAAAGACCACAGGCAAATTAACAACTCATAGCCATTTAATAATACTGAGGGAAATCCGCACTCTAAGAAAGTCTCCTGGCTCGTCCCATTGGTCAGTAACCCCATCTATCACCCACAGAAGAACATTGTTTCCCACAGATAATTTGCATCCCACCACAGCCCCCCAGAGAGTGTTTCATGAATGTTACCACTACTGTCAACTTGACAGACTCCTGAATCACCTCTGGGCACGCCTGTGAGAGATTGTCTCTGCCACATTGAGATGAAAAGGTTTGTCCACTGTGGGTGGAACCATTCCTTAGCTGAGAACTTAGGCAGTAGAGGTAGACAGAGGGAGCTGAGCAGCAACACACGTGTGTCCTTCACCCTCTGTTCTGATCATGTGATCAACTGCCTGGAGCCGCTGCCTCTCTAACTCCCCCAATTGTGGTAGACAACAATCTTCAAACTGTAAATTGAGATAAGCCCTTTCTCCCTTACATTGCTTTTACTGGAGTATTTTTATCACAACAACGGGAAGAGAAACTAAGACATAAGACAACAGACTTGAACAAGCATCTCTTATTTCTGTCCACATATCTTGACACTTGACCTTTCTTCCTTGAGGGTTTTAGCCTCTGAGCCCTTAGCAGTAGCTGAGGAATCCCCCAATCCATTCTGCAAACTCCACTTGTAGTAACCGATTGGCTTTTCCCATTTAACAGAATCCAACTCTTGTCGGGTACAATAAAACTTAAACTTACACTGGCCTCCTGCTGTATTTTATGAGATCAAGCAGACAAAATTAATCTACTCAATTCCAGTAAAGCTACTGTGCTCTGCTTTGCCAGGCTCTAAGGACAATCAACAGGAGGAAATCGATGGTAGGGTTCTGGTGCCAATATGCCTCTAGGCCAGGCCAACAACACCCCCCAGAACAGAAGTTACTCTTGGGTCCCAGAGATACATGGAAATTGGCCCAAGAATGATGACCAGTTGGACCATTAGTCATATCTCAAAGCTGCAAACAAAACAGGTGGGAATAGGAAGCAGGTGTTTGGGCAACAGGTGAGAATAGGAAGAAGTGGGTGAATGGGTGGTACGTGGGAACAGGAAGTGGTTCTATGGGCATATCACGCCCAAAACAGAAGTCTTTGGAAACAGTCTGCTATGAGAGCAGTGTCCCTAAGGCACCCTCCAAACTCCACGTTCTCATCCTTGACTCCTGGCCTTCATGGATGTGTGTGTGTGTGTGTGTGTGTGTGTGTGTGTGTATGTGTGTGTGTGTACAGTGCTTACATGTGTCTGTGACTGTCTGTGAAACAGGAAATAGTACACTAAGAAGACTGGGAGACAGAAATGACATCATTGTGGCTGAAGGCTCTACTGGAACAAATGATTGTGCAACTCGTCCTCCAGGCTCCAGTCTGGCCAGTCCTTCTCTTAGGCCAGGCTTGCCCAAGTAGCTTCTCTCCACAGACACTGACTCCTCTATATCTTCAACTGTGGAATATTTTGAGCTCTTAATTGGCCCCTACTTCAACTTTAAAAAACACCCAAGGAAGCATTTTTGGAAACATTTAAAGCTTGGACTTTATACATAAAAAGATAATGTTTTCTGTTTATATTTGTCTCGGAGAGCAGGTTCTTTATGCATTGCATTGCATTTTTTTAAAGTTTTTTTATCTTTTGGGTTTTGGTTTGTTAAGTCCAATGCAGGAAAAACAAAACTTATACTTGGTCTCTCACCAGACTTGGTGGGACTTCAAGCGAACAACTAACAGTCCTGGAAGACCCACAGGCAAATGTAATCAGTACAAAGAGATTTTACATCCCTTCCCTGAACCTCTCGAGCATCTCCTAACATTGACCTAGATGGAGTGTATATACACAAGTGGCTGAGAGAGTACAGACACGTGTTACAGATAATACCCTGTCCGTTACTAAATGCATCGAGCCAATCTCTGGGTGAAGGGCAGAGAGCCAGCAGCCTTCTTTGACCCTGTTTTCCGAGGCTGGGACAGCACCATCTCCTAACAACCCTACATGGTACTGCTAAGAGCCAGAATCCGAGATGCAGTTTAGTCCAGTCTGTCCAGGTCTGCCTCTAAAGTGTTCGTGTTCAACCTGCTCTTCAAAACACAAAGCTGTCATGATAACAGCGTTAGAGCTGAGCTTTAAAGTCTCCCTTGCACATGTGATATCCTGAGGTTAGGATGCCAACCAGAGGCCATCAGCACCAAGGTTCTCTTGGATTTACTTTGGGGGGAGGGGGGAGTTCAGAGTTACAGTGAGGTGGCCACACTTCACCACAGGACAAAAACAGTTGTTTGGACCGCCCCCGCTCCCCAGGTGCCTTTAGCCTCAGCTTGAATTATATGAGCCTTGGATGCAGTCTATCAGAGGGTAAAGAAGATGGGAGCCAACTGCTCCTTAGGATGCTGCTACAGCCCAGGTGGAACCAGAGGCAGAGCTCTGGTGTCTGGGGTCCCTGGAAAAGCCTCCTCATTCACCACAGAGAAAGGCTTCCATTCCTTGTCCCTTGGAAGAGAGTAACACCCAAATGCTAAGGGCAGGCACCACAGTTAAGGGATGGTGCCTCAGTAAGAGCCTCCAACCACCACAGGCTCACAGAAACACCTATTTGAACAGATATTCAGGTGCAAGCCCCCTCTCCGAGTGAAGGAAATCAGATGAAAGGGTTCCAAATCTGGATTTAGCATAAAAATGAAAGATGAACGCTGAAGGGTTGGGAAAGAAAGAGGTGCCCTAATTATTCCTCCTCAAACTCCTGGCACTGTGGAGGGAGACTTCTCCTACCTAGGAAGGAGAGAAGAGAAAAATCCAGGCCTTGCAGGTGAAAACCAGAGCCAAAATCCAACCAAATTTCCAGACTTGTGTTGTTAACCAAGTAGTCCCTGGTCTGTCTCTATCACTGCCCCTCAATGTTAGAAGAGAGGCAAACTCCATCATCTCACTGACAGGTACAACAGAAAAGCAAATGTAGGCCCCTGCCCTGGAACTCAGTGTATGGTGCAGCAATGTTCAGAACCTCCATCAGGAGCTGAAAAGCTAGGCAGAATTCCACAGCATCTGACTACAGGCCAGAGACTAAGCCATCTGGATCCACCCAGACCCAGATCCAGAAGGGGCTACCCTTCTTAGGCAATCACTGAAAAACATCAAATGTGGATTTGTAACAAACTGGGTCCTGAGTGTCCTCTACTAGTGAAATATTGGCAACATACCGACAAACCAATGCTTAAAGTTCCATCTGGAAATCAAACAGCAGAAGGGACCTCAGGCTTTGAAGAAAGATAAGCATCCTGCTTAAAATTCCTGGAAGGCGAGCCACAGACAAGGCCAGATGCTGAAATCAGGAGTAAACAGAGCCCTTTGGAGAGCATCATACACCAACAAGCATTCCAATGGCCCAGAGAGGAACCTCTAATCCCTGCACTCAGGAGGCAGAGGTGAGTTTGAAGGCAGCCTGGTCTAAACATTGAAGCCTAAAAATAAAAACAAAAACAAAAAAATTTCAGGGAGAAGATAAAGGGGGCTCAGGTTCAAGGTCAGTTTCCAGTTTCCTGCGCTTTTATCAGGGGGCTCACAACTACTCCCAAGGGATCCAACATCTCTGGTCTCTATGAGCACTTGTGCTCACTATAAATGCCTATGTGCCTAGTAACCTGATGTTAGACCTACGTGTGTAATAACACACCTGAGAGAAGGAATAAGTAATATCCAAATGACATCACACATTAGCATGGTACGAGCCACAGAGACAGAAAAGGAACAGCAGACTTACCCTGAATCCCAGAGCAAATGAACCACTCAGACGTCTACAGACTGCTCTGTCCAAATCTACAGAATGCAGTCTTCTCAATGGAACACAGAACACTCTGTAGGCCGTATCATACACTGACCCTCAAGACAAACCTGAACAAATTTTAAAAACTTGAAATTATGTCATGTCCTGAAGTATCAAGAAGAAATTCAGAAGGAAATTTAAATTTTTCATGAGAATGGAAATACATCACATCAAAGCCTATGGGATCCAGGAAAAGCAGCTCCTAGAGGAAGAGTGGTGTTAGCTGAAGAGGAAGTTTGGGACATGTGAGACACAAAGAGGAAAAGACCAGGGGCGCTCAAGGACAAGTGGAGCAAGGAGGGTGGAGGAGTGGGAGGGGCTTCGTTAGAAAAGTCATTGTGCTACTGTCGAATGTGTTATATGCTGATTTTTAAATTATAATAAAAAGAAGGGGGCTTGTAACAACAGTGCCTACACCAGAAGTAGCAGATTTCAAATGAGTACTCTTATCACTCAATTCCAAGGAACTAGAAAAACTCAAGAGAATAATATAAGTGGCCATTGGCTGACTTTGCAGATAGGAAACACAGCCACTAAGCAACTGGCTAAAAATCCTAGACACCTCAGAGCTTAGATCCAGGTGTGTCTGTCCCAGATTCTGCAGGAAGAGACTATGGCAGGTTGTCTGAGGCCCCTGGAATGCCATAGGAACACTGAGTACAAAGACATTGTGATGAGCCTCCCAACCTCTCCTCCTCTCCCAACCTCTCCAACTGCCATTGCAAACAGAGACGCCAGAAACTCTGCAAGGTGCCTATCTCAGGGACACTTGGTCAAACACAGCCCAAGGTAATAGAGGGAAGCCACACAGCTGTGGGGTCCACCTAGCTGATTTGTTCAAATGTGACCCTCGCTGATGCTTGGGCTCTGTTCCCAGGGATTCTGGCTTAATCGTTCTGGAACATTGCTGGGGCAGGGGGTTAGGCTCCAGGTGACTTAGGCCGCAGCGTGAGAGCAGGCATCCTTTAGAGCAGTGTTTCTCAGCCTGTGCATCAGATGTTTGCATTTTGATTCATAACACTAGCGAAATTACAGTTATGATGTAGCAATGAAATATTTTATGGTTGGAGGGTCACCACAACACGAGGAACTGTATTAAAGAAAGATTGAGAACCACTGCTATAGCAGAAGGCACTTCTCGTTACTGAAGTGGTCTGTGAAATGTGTCACTGTGGCCTCGATAGATGCAGGAGAAGAGGAACTACATGTAGTTTTGTTTGAGAATAAAAAACAAGTCTGTGCCTCACACTACTCCAAGGCACCTGGCCTCCAGCATCCCCTGGACCAGGCAGAATAAACTGGACTACAGCACAACCACTTCTCAAGTTTATCCTTCTGCTGACTTGCGATGGAGCTTGCAGTATCCACTGCAAGAACTCTGGTTGGTTGGTTGGTTGGTTTCTCTCTTTCTTTTAAAAATTTTATTTGTTTATTTATTTATTTATTTATTTATTTATTTATCTATCATGTATACAGTTATTTTGCCTGCATATATGCCTGCACTCCAGAAGAGGGCACCAGATCTCATTATAGAAGGTTGTGAGCTGCTATGTGGTTACTGGGAATTGAACTCAGGACCTCTGGAAGAGCAGCCAGTGCTCTTAACCTCTGAGCCATCTCTCCAGCCCAAGGACTCTATTTCATGAAGTCCATAATTTTAATGAGCTTGGTTAGTTTGTTACCTGCAATGCACGGCACACAGCACTTAGGTGATGCATTCACTGGAATTCCCTAGCCTGATTCCATGCATTTGATTTAAATTAGGTTGCTCTCCATCAGCAGATGCTCCTAAAACATTGGTGCCTTAAAAGCACAAAGGTTTGTCTCTCTCCTTGGGCAAAGCGTTCTTCATGTGGCAGTTGGGACCCTATCGGTCTTAGCTGTCAATGAGACAATTTGCATGGCAGGAGAAAAAAAGGCTTTTCTTCCACGAAGGTGAGATGTGTTTCTGCTCACACTTAAGCCTCCAAAACAACGTGAGGCCATAACAAGCACTGAAGAACGTGGGAAGCACAGCCCCACTTTGCCCAGAAAGGGACTTCGAGTTTCAGGGCAGCATGATACCCTCCTCTCAGCAGAGAGCACATGAATGGCTCAAAGGGTTTGAGGGCCCAGGGTCCTCGTCTGGGCGAGACCCATATCCCTGCTGTTGTGGACATGGTCCTATTAGAGAAATAAAGTGGTCTGCTGCATCTCTGAAGGCCTGGGTCTGGAGCAGAGTACTGTGACATTGTTGGGTGAGGTAAGAACCTGACTCATCTGTATCATGCAGTCGGATCCCCAGGGTCTCAGAGTCAGGCCTCAGCTCACATTCCTCTTCCTTGCCTCTCTAAGCTCCCACCAGTCCCTGGGTACCAATTCCCTTCCTGGCACCTCCCCAGCCGGCCTACAACCTGTCACTCACTCTGCTCAGTCGCAGACAAGAGTCATGAACTTCCCGCAGGTGTGCTCTGAGAAGCTACTTCTGCCTTCGGGGCCCTTTGAGCTGCTCCGACTCAGTCTGCTGTTCAAAGGCTGGTTCACTGGAGAGTCTGCAGGAAGCCGGCCAGCCTGAGCCTTTGAGGACTGCCTGCACGACTACAGCAAAAGAAACAGTAGAGAGTGCAGAAGGCTGGTTGCTGCTTCTCCCAGCTCCCACCAGCTGTGGGGAGTGACACAGCCTCAGCATAGACACCACACACACACACACACACACACACACACACACACCTATTACACTATACATACTACACCGCAGCACATACATTATCACACCATATACCACTACACCACGCATATCCAACATATTACCACACACACACACACACACACACACAATCATACCACCATATACACACACATCATACCATATCCCACTACACCAACACATACACAATATTATACCATAATACCATATCATACTATACCATACCACAGACTCGTATAACGTACACCAACCACCTCAAATACACACACATAGCAACACAGCACATACATATCATACCCTTTCCCTCTCCCTCTCCTCCCTCTCCCTCTCCCTCTCCCTCTCCCTCTCCTCCCTCTCCCTCTCCCTCTCCCTCTCCCTCTC
>NW_021621003.1:3079375-3113370 GCF_004785775.1 Grammomys surdaster | reverse complement strand
CATGTAGAAGAATGAAAATTGATCCATTCTTATCCCCTTGTACAAAGGGGCAAGTGCTCTTACCTTCGTAGCACTGGCAAAGAAACTTTGAGATGCCTGAGATAGTCAGCTTAAAAGGAAATGAGTGGGAATGTGGTAGTCTACACCTACAATCCCAGCACTTGGGAGGTTGAAGCAGGGGGTTTGCTCTCCAATGCTGTAAAGCAAACAAACAACACAACCCTCTTAGGTCTCCATTAGTTGTCCCTACTGACATGTCTGTGAATGGAACAGTAGTATATTTGAGATTCAGCTCAATATTCTATAGATGTGGTATGAGTTGTTCTAGATAGTTTTAGATCACCTCAACACAAAGCTAAAGCTACCTGAGAGGAAGAAACCTCAGTTAAGGAAATGCCTTCATGAGATTGGGCAGTACACGAGCCTATAGGGCATATAGGGTTGATGTGAGATTATCCAGCCCATTGTGGGTGGGGCCTTCCCTAGGCTGGTGGTTCCTGGGTTCTGTAAGAAAGCAGGCTGATCAAGTCATAGGGAGCAAGCCAGTAAGCAGCACCCCTCCATGGCCTCTGCATCAGCTTGTCTCCAGGTTCCTCTCCTGTTTGACTTCCTGTCCTGATTTCCTTCAGTTTTGAACAGTGATATCAAAGTACAAGCCAGATAAACCCTTTCCTCCCCAACTTGCTTTTTGGTCATGGTTTCATCCCCGCAATAGAAACCCTAACTAAGACCTGTGTAGCAGTGGAGATGAAAGGAATCTATTTGTGTTTTGAACTATTATAGCTGGACAGCACACACGATTCTATTGACTGTTGTGCATGCCTACAAGGTTTTGAAATAAAGAGGAGTGGAGGAAGAGAGAGAAAGAAGACTGCAGAGAAGCTTAATTCAAGGGCCTTGCTAGGTGAGGCAGAATGAGGATCGAAGAAAGGCCCAGAGGTCCCGTCAAGCTCTGAAGTGCAAGGAACCTCAGCTGCAGGATGGACACAAGAGTCTGGGACAGCAAGTCCCCTGCAGCAGCGTCCATGGAAGGAACTTCTGTTCTTGTCAGTGCTGTAGTCTGGCTGGACTGGAGAGTGTCATAAAAGCGATTTACATCAGAGGAGTCTGTTCATTCTTGTCCTACATCATTGTTGCGATCATAATAAAAAGACTGGCAGCTTTGACACACTAAGCCAGTTCAATCTTTATTAAAATCTTTCTTTTTTTTCTTCACACCATGTTCCCAATTTGCTTCTTTGTCCCTGGTGTCTAGAGTAATGCAATTTCTGATATTTGTCTCCAAGATTGAATAAGTTTGACAGGTGGGCCACAGTGAAGGAAGGGTTGTATTCATTTCCTAAAAAATGTATTCCACCCAGCAAGAAGGACTCCCACACACATACCCCAGGGTTGCTGAGGCTCATCCTCCAGAGCCTCTTCAGTTTGAATGGTTAGGGTGGAGGCTTCTCTAGATGTCTGGAAGATACTGTGGTTGCTCAGAGCTTTGGGGAACTCATAAACATCCTTATACTAAAACTAGCCTGGTCTAACAGGACCTCAATGGAGAGCTGTCATCTCTGGCCTGGCTTCACCTTTGTTCCTGGTCCTTTGTCTGGCCAAAGTGACCAGAGCTTCATGTTCCACAAAGCTCCTAACCCTTCAAAGCAAGCATATGCCTTCTTATCTTGTTTATCTGTTGAGGTGGGCGGAGAATTACCATGTTTCCATTGTAAAGTTGTTTCTGTTTTACAATTTGGTTTTCATGTCTGGTTTTCTCAAGATTGGATCTCACTGTGTTGCCCACACTGGTCTGAAACTAGTAATCCTCCTGCCTCAGCTTCCCTAGTGCTGCAATTTTAGATGTGCAGTGCCAGATTCACACATGTTCATGTACACACACACTTTTCTTGAAGCTGAGCATGGCATGTATATCTGTAACCCCAGGAGGTGGAGTCAGGAAGATCAGGAATTCGTGGTCTAGAAGACACTGTTCTCTTGTTGTGTTCCATCCCTTCTGACTCTTACAGTCTTTCTTCTCCCACATGGCTCCCTGACCCCTGAGGGGAGAGGTTTGATGAAGGACTGAGTGTTCCAAAGGCTCTCACTCTCTGTACATTCTTCAGTTGTCCCATCTGCTGCAGGAGGAAGTTTCTTTAATGATAACTGAGTGAGGCACAGATCTGTGGAAATAGCAGAATGTCATTAGGAGTCATTTCACTGTCGTGCTCCCTGTGTTCTCTTAGTAGAACAGTAGTATTTTGTTTTCTCCTTGGTCCATGGCATGCAGGTTCTTGGCCACTTAAACAGTGTCAGGCATGGGTTCTATCTCATAGAGTGGGACTTAATTCTAATCAGATCGTGGTTAGTTACTCCCACATTGTTCAAGTACAAATGTATCATTCGGGCAGGTTACTGTTGAAAACTGGAGAGTTTGTAATGGAGTTGATGGTATGATGGTTACCGTGTTCCTTGGTAGCAGGCGAAGTACCTTCCAGTACCATGGGCACAAGTCAGTACTAGTGAAGGCTCTAGTTAGTGACCAGCTCAACTTTCCCGTATTCAATGAGATATGAAAGTGTTGTCTTCAGCAATAGGACTTTACCATCTGTTTGTGGGAAGAAACAGATAGCCTTGGCAATAGCCTGAGATGTTTGGGGGTTTCCATGGGGACCCTTTGGCCAACAACTCCATTAGATATAACCCATCTCTGACACTGGAGGTGGCAAGAGATGCCTAGTTGTGTTGCTTCTCCATTATTTAATGTATATATGCTTCTTGTGCTTTTTCTTTATAAATTATTATTATTATGTTTTTATTTGCCTATTTTTTCTACAGAGAGAAGGTGTGGAGTTGGATGGGTGGGGAGGTGAGGAGGATCTAGGAAGAGATGAAAGAGAGGAACCATGATTAGAATATATTGTATGACTCCATAGTCCCAGAGAGGTTGAGTATAGAAGACAGGATGAGGAGGGCACGTGGATCTCCTTGGAGGGGGAAATAGATTTTATGGGTGGACTGGGCATGGCAGGGGTGAGGTGGGTGGGAGGGATCAGGTGAGGAGAGGGAGGAGATGAAGTTGAAAGAGGGCATTAGAATGGAAAGGCAGAATTGAGGGGTATTTGAGGGGTGGTATGAAAATGTCGTACAGTCAAAATTTCCTAAAATATATAAAAGTAATCCTAATGAAATCTCTAAATAATGAAGGAGATGAAGTCCCAACTGGCCATCTCCTGTGACCAAACGAAGCTTGCAGTACTGAAACTGGGTTGTATCCAATTACGTTATTGAACAAAGGAGTTCCCTGGAAATTCTCAAACAGCCCAGGCTGTTGCCAAGACAGTATGTTGCTCTCTATGAATAGAAAGCAATGCTCTGCGTTGCTGAAGACAGCACCCAAACAACTCACTGGACGTGGGGAGGTCAAGCTGATGCCTACACAGAACCTCCATTCGCAGGCCCTAGTGTCTTTCGTATAGGAAAGTACTCTGTAGGCTACCAAAGCAGAAATGTAAACACCAAGCCAGCCACAAACCACAGAGCCTTTGATTAATCTGTACTGCCTGCAAAATTTGCTAGGGAAATGGTGATGCAGCACTTATGGAAATAGCAATGATTTGACTTAAGGCTCACTCCACAAGATGGAACCTAGATTTGACAATGCTTGGATGACCAAGACGGGAGACTAAATAGCCCAGAGACCTAGGGTCAAACCAAATACAACTGATCTTTTAAAAAAAAAAAAAAAGTCACAGCCTAGCGTGGTGTCGCACACCTTTAATCCCAGAGGCAGAGGCAGGCAGATCTCTGAGTTTGAGGCCAATCTGCTCTACAGAGTGAGTTCCAGGACAGCAGGGCTACACAGAGAAACCTTATCTCAAAATAACAACAAAAACAAACAAAGAAAAACCAATAAAATGACTCCTAATGATAATCTTATTCAGCCATCATCAGAGAAGCTTCCACCTACACCAGATGGGAACACATACAGAGACCCACAGCCAGACATTACGCAGAGAGTGAGAGACCTTGGAATGCACAGCTCTAAATGAGACATCTCCATCAAATCCCTCCCCTCAGGGCTCAGGGAACACCATGGAAAAGGAGGCAGCAGTAATGTGGAAGCCAGAGGCAAGAGGGTACACGAGGAGAACAGGGGCCCCTAAATCAATTGAGAAAACCTCCTGTGAGTTCACAGAGGCTGAAGCAGCAAGCACGGGGCCTACGCAGGTCTACCTAGGTCCTCTGCATATACATGATAGCTTTCAGCTTAGTCTGTTGTTATTTGTTTGTTTGTTTGCTTTTTGTTTTGTTTTGTTTTTTTTTGTCTTTTGCTTTTTTAATGGCACTCCTAAGTGTGAACAAACGGGCCTCTGATTCCCGTGCCTTCTCTTGGGCTCTTCTCCTTCTGTTGGTTTGCCTGGTCCAACTTCCATGCGACGGTTTTTTGTTTTATCTCATTGTATTTTATTTTGTTAACAAAAGAATGTATTGTATTAAAATTTTCATTTTCAATAAAGAAAAGAGTTCAAGGTCACTCTCAGCAATATAACAAGTTCCAGGCCAGCTTGGGCTGCATGAGACCTTGTATAGAAAAGAAAAGAAGTATTTTAATTTGAAAACCACTGATTTTTAATACATGGAGAAGAATAGAAAAAGGGAGGCTATGTAACTGTAACTGGTGGGAATGTAAAATGATATTCATACATTCTAACCAGCTGGCGGCTTCTAAAACCTTTAAGTACATACATGCCTCACACCGGTATCCCATTCCCAGGTGTCTCCATTGTCCAGGAGAAATGAACATGCACATCCATAGGAAAATGTGCACACTAGTGTTCATATCATAACGGCTTCTTTCATAAACCCCCAAACAGAACGAAGACGTGAGCCAGGTAAATCCATGGTCACTGGCAAGCAATGCCAGTACAATGGAATACTATTCAGAAGTAGAAAGAGAGCAAGCTACAGATTCACGTAAGAGCTCAGATGGATCTTGAAATGGTTAAGGTAAACAAAAGACATTGGGCAAAGAACACAGCTGTGTGACTCCATGTCTATGTGATTTCAGAATGTGTGTACTCAACCAGTGACAATAAGCTAGATTAGTTTGGGAGTTAGAGGAAAAGAAAGAGGAATTGTTTCGGGTGAAGGATATGTTTGCCTATCTCAGATTTGAGAGTTTCACAGTCTTTATGTAAATCAAAACTCCCCAACTGGCTATCTTAAAGATGTGAGGTTTGCATCAATTGTATTTTAACAACTTGGCAGGGCTGGGGGCCAAAGGAGAAAAACTAGTTTTCACAGGAGTCAGGCAAAGGGGACAGAACAGCTTTTTCTAGGAGTGCTCGAAGACCTCAGTAGCTCCAGCTGAGGCAATGTTCAAGGTCATAGGAAAGGCCCCTCTCTCTGACTTGCCTTGCTGCAGTCTGAACTTGATTCTCTCACCGTCTCCTGCTTCTGTGTCTTGCTTGTGAGCTGTTCCCTGGACCAATCAATTCCTGGAGCCAAACTGACCAAACAGGCCACATACTGCACAGCTCCCCACGAGGTTGGGGGCGTGTGTGAGGGTGGGTAAGGTGTCAATACCACCCAGCTGAGCCCTGCAGGGCACGGGGTTAGCAAAGTTAGGGAAACTCAGCATCCCTTTCCCTGCGGTCTCCGATTTGGAGGCTAAGAGAATGTGGTTTAGGTTGGTGAGGTATGTGGTATGGGAGCGACTGGAAATGACTAGGAAATGCTGGGAATCACTGGAGAAACCTCCGGTTTCCTGTATCAGAAGGAAAAGGACAAATGTGAGTTGTGCTTCCTTCTTCCGCTCATCCTGCGTGGAACTGTGAGCGAGAGGCAGGAGACACAGGGTCCAGGAGAACAGGCGCCCCCCTTCAGACTTTCTGAAGTAATCCTCGGCAGCAGCCACTCTACTCAGCTCTCTGATTACTTTAGCTGAGTGCATTCCTGAATCACCCCCTCCTCAAGGGAAGTCTGGATGCCACCGCAATGGGGACAATAACTCAGGAACTAGGCAGACAGGAACATCTGCAAGGGGTGTATGACAGAAGGTGAAGGAAGCAGGAGGGGAAGCCACTGAAGGCAGCTGAAGCCATGACAAACAGGAATACATTCAAGAGAAACTGAGAAAGAACAGCTAGGGAGAGGGGAAGAGCCAGCAGCAAGGAAGGCTCTGCTCTGGACACTTGAAAAAGGCCTCCAGCCGGCCAGTGGTGGCACACGCCTTTAATCCCAGCACTTGGGAGGCAGAGGCAGGCAGATTTCTGAGTTCAAGGCCAGCCTGGTCTACAGAGTGAGTTCCAGGACAGCCAGGGCTATACAGAGAAACCCTGTCTCGAAAAAAAAAACAAACAAACCAAAAAAACAAAAAAAAAGAAAGAAAGAAAAGAAAAAAGAAAAAAAAAAGCCTCCAAAGTTTTTGACTTTGCAAAGGAGTCAGTATGCACTCCTCCGCAGCCAGGAGGGGAGCACCTTTTCTCATTCTACAAATAGACAACACCAAAGTCAAAGTGTAACCAGGGAGTGGAATTTCTGGAACTCTTGCTTTTTGGTAGAGATCACCACTTAACCCCCATGCACTGTAGATTTTAGGAGGAGTGTCAAGCAGTAAGAGCACTTATACTAAATGCAATGGTGGGCTTTTATTGACTTGTTTGTTTGGTTTGGGGGGTGTTTGTTTGTTTGTTTGTTTTTGGAGACAGAGATTCTCTATGTAGCCCAGACTGTCCTGGAACTCAGATATCCTCCTGCCTCAGCCTCCTGAGTGCTGGGACAATGGTGTGTGCCACCACCAACAAGCAATTATTGATCTTGCTAAATGAACCACAGACACCGTTTTTTTTATTCCACTTATAACTAAGGAAGCTGAGGCTCAGAGAGGTTAAGGAACTGGCCCTGGCCACACAGCTATGGGCAGTGGCATAGAAGCAGAAAGCCATGCTGGGTCTTTCCACTGCTGGAGTCCCACACGACAGGCAGTAGGCTGAGGGAGAGGTTCGTGGAATCCTCCAGGCCCACTCTCCCACTCTGGCCTATTTCATAAAGCCACAGGCTGCGTTATTTCTCCAAAAGGAACTTCTGGGTACAGTAATGCTATTCTCCCTTATGATAAGAAAGATACAGCCACGCTGGTCGACAGGGAAAAACTAACCACCCAAGGCTGCTTCTGTCTGGGAACTCTGAAATTGACAACCGTTGTCAGCATCACTGTCACCATAATGATTAATAAGCATTGAGTGTGCTTTGTTAATGGAGTGATGGATCTTCGCATTGTTCTTGATGTGAATGTTGTTACCATCCATATGGTCTGTGGAGCTTAGATGACCTGCCACAGCCCACGCAGCCAAGACAACAGCTTTACACACAGGTCCTGCAACAGGCACTGAGGTGGGCTGGCAGATAAGTCCCTGCCATGGTGCCTACCAAGGTCCGAGACTCTCTCAGCCACAGTCCAGACCTTCGGTGACCCCGCTGTGACCCCACGGGGACTAGGGCTCCACATCCAGCTCTGGAACCTTACCACTACAGCCTGTGCTGTTTAGCTTCCCACATACCTATGATAAAATATACCTTTCCGAGATGCTGAACGGTTGTTCCAATCCTGAGAAACTGAAGTTCAACAAACAGGTGGAGACATGTCTTATTAAAATAAATCAGATTATGAAAGCACTATGAAAAACACACCACGGCCGGGCTGTGGTGGCACACGCCTTTAAGCCTAGCACTTGGGACACAGAGGCAGGCGGATTTCTGAGTTCGAAGCCAGCCTGGTCTACAGAGTGAGTTCCAGGACAGCCTGGGCTATACAGAGAAACCCTGTCTTGAAAAACCAAAAAAAAAAAAAAAGAAAGAAAGAAAGAAAGAAAGAAAGAAAGAAAGAACACACCAGCCATTTGAATGTAATTAATAATGTGTTAGCACACTGTAAATTCAACCAAATTCCTGCAAACCCTTCCAAAGGATGGTTCCCGTCTCCACGGCCACCAACTTCTTGGGCCACCCTCTCTCCTCCCACCTCTTCTCTGACCAGTAAGAACTTTGCATAGAGGCCTGAGGTAAACTAGTACCAAAAATCTCTCATATTCTCAGCCTCTGATTTCTAGATTTCATCATTCAGGAGTGCTATTACCTCAGAAGAATGGAGTAGGTCTGAAAATCTTCATACCCAAGGCACTGTGGTACCTTGTAAGCCTTTGTAATAAATTTAACTCAATTGGCTTTGGTCAAGGTACTTCAGAATCAGGGACCAAAGTATGAATTCCTTAGTCTCTGGCCTCACATAGCAATGAACAGACAGGTTGAATTCTCTTGTAGGCTGCCTCTCTGGTTTCTTTGTGCCTAGATCTAATATTAAGAACTAGAAAGGGGAAATATATATGTGTGTGTGTGTGTGTGTGTGTGTGTGTGTGTGTGTGTGTGTATACATATACATATGTATATATGTATGTGTGTGTATAATATATATAAAATATATATATTTCCACAGCTAGGAATATTTCTCTCACTCCCTGGAACTCTTAGGCAGCACCTACCAGTTGAGGTTCATGAAGGGACTATTTAGCCATCCCTTTGTGGAAGCAGCCCCCCCTCCTACCCTGCCTAGAGAGCAAATAACCCTCAGATTTCCTGGCCCCTGGAATTTTGTTCAGCATTTCATTTATTGAAATTGGTTGTCTTAGGGTTTCCATTGCTGTGAAGAGACACCATGACCAAGGTAACTCTTACAAAGGAAACACTTAATTGGGGCTGGCTTACAGGTTCAGAGGTTCAGTCCATTATCATCAAGCATGGTGTAGAAGGAGCTGAGAGTTCCATTTTGTTCCAAAGGCAGACAGAAGATTGATTCACAGGCAGTTAGGAGGAGAGTCTCAAAGCCCACCCCCCATAGCGACACACTTCCTCCAAAAAGGCCACAACTACTCCAACAAGGACACACCTAATAGTGCCACTCCCTGGGCCAAGTATACTCAAACTACCACACTGGCTAAGCATACCCTGCCTCGTCTTCCTGTAACCAGGTCAGTTCCAGGATCTTTCAAACTGTAACAAATGATACTAAAGACAGTTTTACATGCATCATTGCAGGTCTATGTACAGGGCGATGTCAGCGGGAATCCACAGGGCCCTGCAGCTGCTCCTGAGTTGGTAGCAGGTGGCAAGACACAGAGGCTGAGGCCGAGACCATGGAGCAGGAAGTGGCTGCATTCGGGCTTGCACGCCTGGCTGGTTGGGCCAGATCAAGGTCCAGTAAAGAAAGCTTCAGGAGAGAAAACTCTTCCCTGAGTGTTAAGCTCAATAAGGCAAGCACTCTCGGATGATCGCAGACACACTTTATTCCTTGTGGATAGGACCTTATAAAGATTTGGGGGTGGATTGGGATCTGGAGGCAGGTGCTTTCTATTGGCTTGGTTAAGGTGTGAGGGATGCCTCATCTGTGTGTGGAAGGACTTTGGGTATTGTTCTTATGTGACTGATTGTCAGTCCTCTCCATGAGGTGTCATGGTCACGAGTTCCAGGACAGGAACCTGGTCAGGAGTAGATTTAAAAGCCTGCCATTCTCAAATATGAGAACTGCTGGGGTTCCTGAATCCACTCGACCTTACCAGGTTTTCTATCTGGTAGCATGGTCCACTGCCCCACACATCATTAAAGAAGCACAGATCACTAACTTACCCTCAAAGCCCAGCGCCAATGGTTACCTCTCCCAAAACAGCAAGTATCTGCACATCTGATCCAGAGCATATTTCTGCCCATGATGCTCACATCAAAATCGGGCTACCCTGTTCTGCCCTCTCCCCTATCCTCTATAGGGTCTCTACACCTAAAAAAACAATAGATACTATAGCCGATTGTCCCCCAACTTCAGACCCAAAGCAGCATCACTGAAGGGAACAGACCCACTAAACCCCAGTGGGAGCTGTAGCCATCTGCTTATCTGCATATGTGTCAGGGAGAGAGAAACAAAGGCTAGAGGTACAGAGAACCCACTCCTGAGCTAGCCAAGCCCACGACTGCAACCCAACCACCAAGCCTGTTGAGTCCTGCTTTTCCTGACAGCTACAAGCCTCCAACTACAAGCCCCACTCAAGGATGATTGAAAACAGACACTTAGGAAGATGAGTCTTACGCTCTGAAGACTAATGGTGAGCACTCTAACAGCCCTCTGCTGCTGCCTGCCAGAACACCCCAGTTTCATCTTCGTAAGTACTAACTAACAGCATTTAAGCTCCACCGTCTGGAAACCAGGGAGCTCAAAATAGCCTTGCCAGCCAAGTCCCCACAAGGAGGATGTTCAGCCTCACCTAATCCAGGATATTAACAATGAAATGCCCATTTCACCTTTCAAACTGACAAATATATATATATATGTATGTATGTATATATACATTTATATGTATATATAAATGTATATATACATATAAATATATACATATGTATATATGTGTATAAATATATATACATATAAATATACATATATATACATATATATATATATATATATATATATATAGATATAGATATATATATTTGTTTGTTTATAACATAGGGAAAGCACATAACGCTGGTTAGGAGCACACAAGTCTCCCGTCCCAACGTTCTGCACACTGAGATAGGAGGATGGGAGGATGGCTAAGCCCAGCTGTTGGAGATCGGCTGGGGATGCATTGCTGAGAGGTTAAAAGACAACACGAGACAGAAGGAATACACACGGCCTTGTCAATGCTATACAAAGGTTTGCTTGATTGTTTTTGTGTCCTGGGGTTTGGGAGATGGTTCAGTTCCACAAGAGAAAGAAGTTCTGGGCAAGTGTGACGACTGGAGCTCGGATCCCCAGAGCCCACATCAATGCCCGGTGTGCACAGTGGTTCACTTGCAATCCCAGTTCTGTAAGGCAGCAACAGAACCAATTAGAGCAAGATGGCCACCTAGACTAGACAGCTGGCATGCCCTGGGCTCAAGTGAGAGAATCTATGTCTATGTATAATGCGGAGGTCAATCTAGGAAGACATCCAATGTCAACTTCTACATATATGTACACCCACATAATACACACGTGCACACACGAGAAGAACATGCGTTTACACACCACATTCATTTGAAAAAAATATTCTGGGGTTAGCAAAATGACTCAATGGAGAATCAAGTCCTACAATATCTCTGACCCCCACATGCACATCATGGTGCACATGTACTACCCACCCACAGACTAAATAAATAAATATAACTTTAAAATTTTGGTGTTAAACTTCAATAGGAAGAAAGAAATGCACAGATACTCATCACATCCATTGCTTATAATGACAAAAGAGACACCCTGAGTGTCACACGGCAGAGGCTGACTAAACAGAATAGAACTTTCCATGTCATGAATGACAGGCAATCAAAATGATGATGCAGAGTTAGTTAATGACATGGGAAATGATGGTTACAATACAATGCTAAATGGAAACACCAGTTTGTAAACTAGGTTAGTTCCACTTTTTAAAAAAGATATGTACATGTGTATATAAATATGTGTAAGAAATTGGAATCTAGGAAGACATCCAATGTGTGCATGTGGGGGTCAGAGATATCGTAGATTGTATAAAATATGTGTACATTGGAAACTGATGTTTCAGAAAGCAATGACTACCAACCAGTTAACAGTGGGTATGGAAAATGTGCAGTGTATGTGTGCATGTATGCGTGTATGTATGTCTGTATGTGATATGTATGTGTGTGTCTATATGTGGTATGTGTGTGTGTCTATGTGTCTATATGTGGTGTTTGTGTATGTGTCTGTTGTGTCTGTGCATGTGTCTATATGTCTGTTTGTGTGTCTGTATGTACGTGTCTGTGTTTCTGCTCGGTGTATCTGTATGTGTGTCTGTGTGATGTATATGTGTGTGTACATGTGTTTGTATGTGTCTACATATGTGTAACTGACAGGGTCTCATGTGTCTAGGCCTCAAACTGACTATGTAGCTGAGGCTGACTTCGAACTCCTGATCCTCCTGCTTTTGCTTCCTACCTGTTGGCACTACAGGCGTGAGCCACCTCATCCACCTTTATTTTATTTTATATTATATTTTATGTCAAGTCTTTTCTTTACTTTCAACCTTTCCCACCTTGAATATGCAATAATTTCTGATCAGAATTTTATGGTTCCTGTTATCTAACACCCTTCACAGTTAAACCTCCCTATCCAGGGTTGTCGTTGGTCTTTATTTTATTGAAAATGAAGGCAGATGGGAGTTTTAGATGTATCTAGCACATTTCAAATTGGCAGAAATAAAAACAATTCTGAATTGGGTGGAATGTCCCAAGAACACATGGCTACAAAGTGTTACTGGTCTAACCTGGGAGCTATGTCTTCTATGGCCCTCAAATAATCATAGTGCCAGTGTGGGCCATGTTAACCGTCCCCCTCAGAGGAGTGGTACATGACTGTTCCCACAGGAACCAAGACAATGCAGTCAGAACTGACCATCTCAGAAGGAGGCAAACACAGAGGCCTGTCGATCTAAGTGTGTAGCAAGACACCAGATTTTGAGTCACTGGGTATGAGGCTGACTCACCCTTTGAAAGTCTTTTCAACAGTAAGACCACGAGCGGTAGCATTAATCCGAGGAAAGTACACAGTCGACCAAACAAGTGATGGCCACCCAGAGAAAGAAAACGAGTGATATGTTTACATGGTCAAAATCCTTGTGTGGTAATGGTACTGGACACAAGTGGAATCCTGCACCTCTTCCCTGAGGAGTGAGACTCTTGCCAGAAACAGCCATATGCAGAAGGGACCACTAAGAACTCAAGTGGCAGGACATAGAGACACAGGCCAAATCACAGTCAGCCGAGATTGCAAAGAGCCTTGATAGCTTTAAAGACTAAACATCAGTGTTTAGCCGAATGAGTTATTAAGACAAAGGATGCCACTGAATCTGACCTCTACTGGCCGTGTCTCATGGTGTGTTGTCCTGCCTGTGAGAACAGTCCTCGGGGATGGGGGGAATCACTCAGGCCAATGGCCAGCCTGTGTCCAATCAGTTCCAGCAGGGCACAATATGCCCAAAGGAGATGAGCCTAGGCCTGCGTTAGATATGCAAATTACACAGCTTGCCTTTGACAAGAGAAGGCTTGATTTGGAAACAGCCTGCCTCTGAAAGGCCATGCTCTCTTCCACCTTCTGTATAGTAAAATTAGGACTTCTGGGCCAGATTACTGAGAACCACCAGCTCAGATATGATCTGGTTTGGGCAGGACAAAATACATCCACTGTGATATATATCACACATACATATATACATACATATACGTACATGTATACACATACATGCCTATATAAACATACACATACACACATATCTAGCATATACATTCACACCTATATATACATATATATATATATATACATACACACACATATATGGCATGTCCCTACATGCCCCGTAGCATGACATTCAACCTGCCTGAGTGAGTCTTGAAAAAAATAGTCCTCAGTATTATAGACAAGATGCGATTAAAGATAGATGTAGCATAGTTGGTAAAATCCTTGCCTATGTGCACAAAGACCTAGGTTCAATCTGAATAAAACATGTTGGTTGGTCGTTTATACCCATAATCCCAACATAAAGTTATCCTTAGCTACACAGAGCTGCAGGCTGGCCTCAGCTACATGAAATTCTCTCAACAAGCAAAATAAGGGCTAGGGATATAGCTCAGTCAGTGACATACTTGACTCGGAAGCATGCAGACCCAAATCCATATCCCTAGCATTCATAGCAAACGCAGCCGGCAGCAGATTGTGTCTGCGTCTCTCCCCCAGGGTTCACTGGCCAGACAGGCTGGCTCCAGCTTCAGGCAGAGAGCCTATCTCATAAAAGAAAGTAAAAAGTATTGAGGGAGAAAACACTTGACCTTGACCTCTGACCTACACACACACACACACACACCACATGCACATGTACATACACATTCACAAATACACTCACAATACACACACAATAAAATTTAAAGAGGCGCCGGGCAGTGGTGGCGCACGCCTTTAATCTCAGCACTTGGGACACAGAGGCAGGCGGATTTCTGAGTTCAAGGCCAGTCTAGTCTACAGAGTGAGTTCCAGGACAGCCTGGTCTATAAAGAGAAACCCTGTCTGGAAAAACCAAAAAAAAAAAAAAAAAAAAAAATTTTAAAGAGGCAGGATTTTACTTTCTAGGCTACGCCATTTCCTGGAGCCCAGGGAAATGAGCTAGAAAGACCCACGGACTCCAAATGACTGAGCCCCTGACTACATGTGAAGTATAACTTCAGGGGTCACAGAAGAGCCACACTGGGGGAATGACACACACACTAAACCCCAGCCTTCATGGGTGCAGTGGCCAGTCAGCTACCGTCCTTCTCTCCTGAGCTGTACCCTTAGGTTCTGAACTCTGTGCCTACAAGGTATCAAGCCCTAAAACGGCCACAGAGGGTCTGACTAAGGAGAAATAGGGAAAGAAAACCACTCTGGACTCTAGCTCAGCAGTTCAAGTGTTGGGGGCCCCTGAAAGGGGAAAATAAACCGTGGGAGAAAGTGCCTAAAATGTCCTCATTTCCCAGCATTAAATTTTCTTCAGAAGAATCTCAGACTTAGGAGAGATAGCAGACACTTAGCAAATACCTCTAGGATGCTAGGTGACAGACCCAGAGGTAGACTGGACCCTGGACCTCCCAGGTCAGAGCCCAGGGTAGAGATGGCAGGTGCCTCTGATCTCCTTCCGTTTCTATTGACCGTGAAGACAGAGCTGTTGGATACGTGCCACATACAAACCCACACACGTGCACTTGCACACACACATCTAGGAAAAGAAAGTCTGTCTCTTGCTTATAACCAAATTATCCCATTTCCTGACCTTAAAAAAGAACAGCAGGTTTCCTTAGAAGATTTCGAACCTTATTAGCCACAGTGGGAAATGATGCGTTAATGGGGCTATGATGCTCTCAGCCTCGGGTGTCTGTGTACGCTGCTGTATTACTTAGCAACACCGTGGCCGTTTAGGTTTAATTTCCTAGGTTGCCTGATAAGGAGGCTGCAAATATAATTTGTGAGGCTGCAAGCTGGGCAAACTTGCAGGGCTATTAGATGAGTCACTGGGTGAGCCAGGCCACTGTGCCCAGCTCTGCGGAAGAAGAGAGATGAGCTCTGATCCACCAGGCAGATACCGCTGAGGCAGACACAATTTTTCCAGGTGTCTAGGAGCTTGCCCCACGCCTTCCCCTCCTGCTTGCTGGGTTGTCGCCACCATTCATTAAGGGAAGCTTCGCTCACCTCTCAAACCTTGTCACAACCGTCTTCCAGCTCTGTGGGCTCTGCCTGAAAGCTCAAAGCTTGTTAAGGCCAAACAGCAGAGGTAATAGCAACAATAACAATGATGAATTCGCTGTAATAGTAGCAACAGTAACATTTTAAGCACTTGGTAAACACTATGCCAGAGCTTTAAGTAAACTATTTCTGCTGTATCCCAGGTATCCCCAGAAAGCAGGCATTACTATGACTCTCATTTTCCACTGAGGAAACCAGAGTTCAGAGGGTGACAACCAGCTGGAAGAGAAGAGAGGGTAGGAGACATGGCTGCCCACTGAACACAGGATGACCTGTCAAAGGACCTAGCTGTAACTCAGCACCTACCAGCAAGCACAGACATGACTTTCACTGTTCTCCAAGGATCTGGAAACCCAAGGTTTCTTTTAATATGTATATATATAAAATATATATATGTGTGTGTATATATGTATAAAGTTATATGAGCTGACTAATTCAGTTATTTAATAATACCTTCATAACCAAACCCAACATGTCTGCTAGCCAGATCCATGCCCCACACACCTGTGTACAATCTTCTATATTAGAACAAGCAAGTAGACTCATCGAAAGACCCACTCCAAACTGACATCTTTCCCTCAATGAGCCTCTGGTACTCCAAACTGACATCTTTCCCTCCATGAGCCTCTGGTACTCCAAACTGATGTTTTTCCCTCCATGAGCCTCTGGTACTCCAAACTGACATCTTTCCCTCCATGAGCCTCTGGTACTCCAAACTGACATCTTTCCCTCCATGAGCCTCTGGTACTCCAAACTGATATCTTTCCCTCCATGAGCCTCTGGTGCCGCAGCCCTCTGAGCACCCATCCCTTCAGTGCACCCTCCCAGGTGCTTCAGCTAATTATTGGTTCTTTGTGAATTTCACATCATGCACTCCACTCCGACTTATCCCCACCTCCCCTTGTGACCCACCCTCTACCCTGGCAACCTCCCCCACAATAGAGAATAAAGACTCTCATTGTGAAAGCTGCAGTGTGTCACAGTGTGTCCCACGGTGTCACCTTTTGTTCACATGTCTTCGTGTGCAAATGTTCATTGCAATGAGTCATTGGTCTGGTACGAGGCCTCTGGCTTCTGCTACACTATCAGTACTGGAATCTCACTGGGACTTTTCTCAGATATCCTGTTGTTGCCCTGTGTCATGGTGACTTGGAAGCTTTGGTTCTGGAGGACCTGGCCCTTCACATACTCCAGCAGTTCACTGATGGAGTAGATGTTGTAGTGAACCAATTCAAAACCCTGGGTTTGTCCCTGAGAGGTATCTGAGCTGGTCAGCCCACCAGCTCTCTCATACCCCCACCACCAGGGTGAGGTCTTCTTCCCTACCCTGAATGGCCCTTCCAATGTTGCAACCAGCAAGGGGCAGAGCCAGCTCTCCTGCTCTGATGACCTTGGGCCCAGCTCTCCTGCCTGCCTTAGGTGGCAAGGGGCAAGGAGGGGGCTATCTCACCATCACCTATGTCACCACATGGTAGACAAGTGGCAGGGCCAGCTCTCCCATGCTTATATCTTCTGAGCCGACCATCCCACAATTCCTGCATCCAGAGTCGGCTCTGCTCTGCTTCCTGGGTGATGTGTGGGGTCAGCTGGATTCTTAACACCTTGTCTCCTTCTCTCATACCTCAAGTCAAGCTCTCAAGGGATCCCATCTTAAACGCAGAGCCACAGTAAGTGTGTTTCTCACACCTTTAGTGTGACTATGTTGTTTCAAGTCAGCATCATCTCTAGCCTGGATGTCACAGCTACCTTCTCCCCTACTCTGGTCTCACCAGAACAGCCCAGGTGTCCCTGTTGAACCCGTCTGGTCCAGATTCTTTACTCAGAGTTATTTATTGGCTCCCATCCTGCTGAGTGGAAGCCGACATGCTAAATGGCCAGGAGGCCCCTAGGGACCCATCCCACCTGCAGAGATTCATCTTTCCTGCACCCCAGACACGGTACCTCCTCTTGGCTGTTGTCATTCACCCAACATACTCCAGCCCCAGGTCCTAGACACTCACTAATCCCTTGGAGGTTTTATGTGCCCTCTTGGCTCTTGTCATCTCCTCGCTCTGGTCAGTCTCCATCAAGTTAGATGAATAGTTTCCTGGGCAATGCAAGTAAATAGCAATCTCCCCATCGCTCCTCCCCATCGCTCCTCCCCGATTCTCACTACTCCCTCCCTGTCTCTTGGTTCATGTTATCTCTCCTCCAACTACAGCACAAAAGCAGGGAGCTTGATTTCTCCTCTGCTATATCCCCAGAATCTCAGAGCAGGCCTGGTGCCTACACACACTGTTCCTTAGATATCTGCTAACTAAATGAGAAAGCGGATGTCTCTGTGGGACGCACTGTTAACTCCCTGAGGGTAACACACACATGGGCCTCACCTTGGCCTCTCCACTCCTGTGTGACGTAGGAGGCCTGTCACCTGGCTATTGTCACCACCATCTCCACCACAGCCACTCCCTTAACAGAGTGAGCTCAGTGTTTCGTGACCAATGGTCACTGGCTGAGATAGGGCAGGAACTGCTGAGTCACCGGTAACTTGTGATCTGTGTGTGTGCTTTGCCCTGGATGACTGAGGAACAGCTCAGTCATAATGCTGATTAATTTAATCATTAGCTTTGATGGGACATGGAGGCTCTGTGTGAGGGTAGAACATTTTAATCCTTGCTTATAGAGCTAGATAAAGGCGCTTTGCTCACTTACCTAGAGAACTTGTAGCTGTACTTTTTTGGCCTTAACTTTATACTTTTACTTGAACACGTATGTACTATGGTGGCTTGCATGGGAGTTGACCTCATAGGATCATACGTTTAAATACTTGGTCCCCATTGTTTTCTGCAAGCAGCATAGTGTGGTCAGCTCTGCACAGTCCAGAGCTGTCTAGGGCAGGTCCCACTTTGCTAACTCTATGCAACATCCTAGATGTTCTAGGCCACTCTCCTTGGCCACTAAATCCTGCTTGACCAGAAAGGAAAAGCAAGGTATGAGGTTGCCCACCCTTCCCAGTGCTGAAACTTACTCAAGAAAAGAGCTGAGCCTAAAACCCAGTAAGACACATGCTTGCACAGAGGAGGGGAGAGCTTCCATCCAGTCATCAGCACTAAAGCTGATAGAAAAGGTTAGGAGGGTTGACAGAGATGCAACCCAGTTCTTGAGGGGCAGGTAAACGATACCACTGGGCAAACTGTTATTTGCTGAGGAACCCAATGCATGAGGAGGGTGCTCTCATTAGACTCTTGCTCCCTCTGAATCTTTCCATTGTCAATACCCCTCAGGTTGATATAGTCCTTCAAAGATGCTGATGTGGGTCCTCTCATGGTCACCCCCGTGTGTCAGATTCCACTCCTCTTCTGAAGATGTGGCAGAATGCAATCATAGGGTGTCCCCTGCCAACCCAGCTAATTCCCCAACCTAAGGGAGAATATTCCTTTTCTTTTCTGAAAAGATACATATCATAGGGCATAATAGAGAAAGTCACAGAGAACGGAAGGTCACAGAGGAAGGTGAGTGTTCAAGGGAGCTTGGGTTATAAAGAGAGATTTGGGGGGGGGCATGTTAAAAGTGAAAAGCAAAGGGGTGATTTTTTTTAAAGATTTATGGGATGGGATGCATATCATTGACCTAGACACATTTAAGTCAGAGTGACAGCTACAGGGTAGCAGAATAAGAAGCCTTGGTCTTCTTTTTACCTCACAAACACAACAGTTCAGCAGCAGTTCCCAGATAAATGTCCTTAGCCAAAAATCCGGGAGCTAACTGAGATGGTGCTGTACACCAGGTGAATACAAAATCAGACGCCATGGAGCTGGTGTGGAGATCTCTGCCCTGACACAGCACCGCACTGTTAAGAAGGCTCCCTACCTCCCCACTTCTCCAAGAGCAAAAAAGAACTCTGTCTCTTCGTGTGTCTAGAGCTCCTGTTTTTCTGAGGAAACCAGAGGTCTAGCTTCAGCCTCACTAAGCTTCAGTTCTGATAGGTTAAAAGCAACCTAGACTCAACGAATCTAGGGAAAAAGAAAGGCAGCAGTTTGGATTGAAAGATGCTATGGATTTTCCTCCATGCTCAGTCCAGAGTAGGTGGGAAAAAGAAAGGAAGAAAGGAAGAAAGGAAGGAAGGAAGGAAGGAAGGAAGGAAGGAAGGAAGGAAAGAAAAAAATAAAAACATCCCAGTTATCAGCTTTTCCCTGAGAAGGAATATATTCAAGCCAAGCAACCAGTGCCTCCATTTGTCCAGGTATCTGTCTTGCCAGTGCTGAGTTCTGGCCAGCCAGGCCTAGCCATGTGGAGGAAGCAGAGATGGTGGTTTGGCCTGTGGCTGGAATAGCCTCCTCTACCAAGCTCACTCAGCACAGCAAACAGACAAAGCCTTAGCTGCCTGCTCTGCTGTAGGGAGGGAAAGTGTTGCAGAGGACCTCAGAGTCTCTGGTCAGGCTGATGTATGGTGGACAGTCTGGTTATGTTATGTCTCATGCACAGTGGAAGCAGGAGAGGTACCTGCTTCCTCTAAAGCATGGACAGCACATGGAAGGCCAAGGGAAGTGAAGACTCTGGCCAAGGGAAATTGCACAAACAAAAGAAATCTCTCTCCTCTCTCTGTCTCTGTCTCTGTCTCTGTCTCTGTCTCTGTCTCTCTCTCTCTTTCTCTCTCTCTCTCCCCTTCCTCCCCCTCTCTCCTCTTTGTTGTTTTGGTTGGTTAGTTGATGGGTGGGTTAGTTGATTTTTTGTTTTTTAAGACAAGGTCTCTGTGTACCCCTGGCTGCCCTGAAACTGAGACTAGACTTGCCTCAAATTCAAAGACATCTGCCTACCTCTGCATCCTGAGTGATGAGATTAAAGGCATGCACCATCACACAAGGTTTTTACCACAAAGAAATGGATAATGTCAAAAGGTAGGCTTTCATTGCTGTGAAGCAACACCATGATCAAGGCAACTCTTATAAAGACAACATTTAATTGGTGCTGGCTTACAGGTTCAGAGGTTCAGTCCATCAGCATCATGGTGGGAAGCATGGGAGTGTCCAGGCAGACATGGTGCTGGAGAAAGAGCTGAGAGTTCTACATCGTGATGCGAAAGCAGCCAGAAGACTTTCTCCATACTGGTGAGAAAGGAAGCATAGGATCTCAAAGACCCCCTACACCATGACACACCTACTCCAACAAGGCCACACCTCCTAGCAGTGCCACTTCCCATGGGTCAAGCATATTCAAACCATCACGGATATCAAACACAAAAATAGAACTGAAGCAGGATATAATATTTGAATTGAAATTCCACACACCAGATCAATCAGAAAAGGAGGAGGAGGAAAAGGAGAAGGAGGAGGAGAAGGAGGAGGAGGAAGAGGAGGAAGAGGAGGAGGAGGAGGAGGAGGAGGAGGAGGAGGAGGAGGAGGAGGAGCCGGGCAGTGGTGGCACACGCCTGTAATCCCAGCACTTGGAAGGCAGAGGCAGGCGGATTTCTGAGTTCGAGGCCAGCCTGGTCTACAGAGTGAGTTCCAGGACAGCCAGGACTACACAATCCTGTCTCGAAAAAAAAATCAAAAAGAAGAAGAAGAAGAAGAAGAAGAACCATCTATGAATGCAAATATACATCTCTGAGAATGATTGAGTCAGGAGAACAAGGAGAAAGAGTGGAGGAGCTGAAGGCACTGAGGAGACACTAGTGTGTCAACTCATGGACACATTATCAGAGCATTAAGAGGAAATGTCCTGAAAGTTTACTCATAGAAAACTCCCAACATTTTAGAGAAGGAAATGTCCATATCTAAGAAAATATAAGGATCCCCAAATAGATGAATATTAAGAAATCTACTTTCCTTTGTGGAAGTACACTATAGTCAAACCGTCTAAGACAGATTTTGAAAGTAACAAGCTACAAATGCCTTGTCCCTCTACAACCATTCAATGGTGTGTTGACTTTCATGGATGTTTTAATTGCTCTACTTTCCTATATAGTGTTCACCCTTAGTGACCAGAAACAGCACTTGGTTTAACTTTAACCTTAATTTGTTCAGATTTGTCTTGTGGTCTAAGTTCTCTACCGAGTTTTCCTTCTCATGGCATGTCTGTGGGACACCAGTCGAATTTCATCAGAAACTTTATAAGCAGGAAGGGAATGAACTTGTGATTTTAAAGGGCTAGATAAAAAACAACCCAAAAGCCCTGTCAGCATAAGAATGTTATGCTCAGCAAAAATATCCTTCAAAACTGAGCGGAAGCTGTGGAGTTGACTCACTGGGTTAAATGCTTACTGTGCCAACATGAGGATCAGAGTTCAAATTCCCAACACCCATGTTAAAGCAGGACACAATATTTCCCACTTCTAACCACAGCCTTGGGGAGATAGATGGTTCCCATAAGTTCACAGGCCAACCAGCTTAGCCAAGATGGATATCCAATGTTCAGTGAGAAACCTTGTCTCAAAAAATAAGGTGGAAAGAAATCAAGGAAAATACATGAAGTTCACCTATGACCTCCATATGTACATGTTACAATATGTACATGTGCACAGAGACAGAGAAACAAGTACATAACACACACACACATGACTTTCCTAGACAAACAGAACTGAATGACTTCATCAACCAGACTGGCCTTATAGTCTGGAGTCTAAAAGGAATTGTTCAAGTTGAAATGAAAGGAAGTAACAGGTTTGCATGAGAATGTAGCAAATCCATTAATATAGAAAAATATCTTGACATACAAAATACAGTATCACAGTAATGGAAGTGAGGACATTACTGTTTGTAAATTGAAAATATGAAAATATGAAAATAGTTATATCCAAAGTATGTTAAAAGATACATAGTATGAATCGATGTAAATTGCTAAGTCAATGAAATATATCATTTTGCAGGCGGTTATAGCTACATTGTCACCAGTTGACAATATACTGTTACATTTCATGTGCCTATCAAGAAAATGCTTGTAGAGGTTGTACAAAGAGAACAGAATTGAAGTTTATAGTTTTTAGCTCTCTAGAGAGACAAAGCATAGATGTATCACTAGTTGATTTTCTCATTGCTATGATAAAAACAAGGTAGAAAAGATTTATTTTGGCTGACAGTTTCAGAGAGAGTTCAGTTCATTAGAGTGGAAGGGCTTGGCCAAGTGTGACAGAGTGGCTCTGCGGTGGAAGGGTGTGGTGGAGGCTTGTTCATATGACGTGAACAGAAAAAGACAGAAAGCATGCTGGGACAGAGAGTACGTATATCACTTGTTTTTCTCATCACTGTGACCAAACCCCTGACAAGAAGCGTTGTTGGTTTGGGCTCACAGTTTAAGAAGGGAACCAGTTCAAAGGCTGGCAGGGGTGAGGGGAGACTGGTCATAGTCAGGAACCAGGGATCGATGGATGCTGGAGCTCCACTCATTTTCCGCTTTTTAGTTAGTCCGGGACACAGCCTATGGGGTGGTCCTGCCCACATTCGAGCTGGGACTTCTCTGCCATACTAAGCCATTCTGGAAATACCCCCATAGACACAAAGGTCTGCTTCTGTGGCAACCTAAACCCCTTCACATTGGTCATGAAGATTAACGATCACACCTGTATCCAACACATCACTTGAAATCGTAACATTCAATCCCTCTCCTGGTCCCCAAAGTCTCACTTACATCTCATAACGCAAAATCCATTTAGTACAAAGTCCCTGTAATCGTTAACAGCCCAACACTGTCCAAAAGTCCTGAGTCTCTTGAGGCTTAACAAAATCTATTAACTGTGAACACATATAAAAAATAAATTATGGAGATAGAGAGATGACTCAGCAGTTAAGAGCACTGGCTGCTCTTCCAAAGGACCAGGGTTCTATTCCCAGCACCCACATGGCAGCTCACAACCATCTATAATTTCAGTTCCGGAGGATCTGACGCCCTCTTCTGGTCTCCATGGGCACTACAAGTGTATGATGTACAGATATACATTCAGGCACGATACCTATATATACATTCTTTATTGTAAAAAATAAGAACAAAAATAAATTGCATAATTTCTATATAAAATGGCACAGAATAAACATTTTCATTCAAAATGGAGAAATGGGGGCATACAAATCCATTAGGGAAAACACTAAATTCTGCAACTCTATGTCCATTGTCTGGGGCTTTAGTCTTCACTTAACAGTTGCTTAGGCAACCAAAAGCATCCATCTCTCCTGCCTGCAACTTGCAAAATGTCTCTCTTGGGCTGGCTTCACCCTGTGCCTCCAGCTTTTCTCTGGGGGCATCACACAGTCCTGGGGGTTCCACTGAACCTTAGGTTTTACCTTCACGGCTTCACACAATGGCTCCCACTACCAGAGAGTCCAGCTCTGCCACACACTGTTCTCAGTGTCTTTCTGGAACCATGGCACGAGACTTCATGACCTCAGTTGTGTATCTTTCATGCTTTCAAAACCTGGACCATGTGGACAATGCCACCAAGTTCTGCTGCCAGCTCAAAATGCAACTTGGCATCCTTGGACCAAGGTGCAAGTGGCCTCTGAGTGTCAACATGGCTGACCCTCGGAGGCCACTTTTAAGGAGGGGACAATGTTCAGTTCCAGTTTCAGCTCAAGTTCTCTCCTTTCAAATGCATTTTCGTTTTCAGAGGTTGGAGGCGGGAATGGATGAGTCTTGCCTCTGGGGTGCTTTTCTCAAAGCTCTAGGTTTGTTTTTAATGGGGCGAATCCCTCTAACAATTGTGGCTGGATTTGCATCTTCAAACTCCACCCTTTCCCTGCCAAGCAGCACGTTTCCCTGTCTTTCAGCTCCGCTTGCTCGCTCGCTCCTTGCTCTGTCTCTCACTGTGGACCTGGACACCAGCATTGAACAGGGATCAGGACAGAGCTTGAACGTTCTCCTGCCGTGGGATTTCCTCTAATCCATTACTTTGTAATCTGGTCTCACTCAGGTTCTTAGAATGCTGGCAGAGTGCAGCCAGATTCTTAGCCAGAATGTAGCACGAGTGGCCTCTAGCCCAGTTCCTCATAGAATTCTTGTTCCCCTCCATCGTCTCGAGAGTTGAGTCTCTACTGTCCACATTCCTCTCAGCCTTTAGTCTTCCAAACCCCTGTGGTCATAGCTGTTAATCTCTGCTTCAGTGTGGTAAGACTTTTCTAGCTCGAAGTTCCAAACTCTTCCACTTTCCTCCCACAAACTAGTTCTGAAGACCTAAGAATCATGTGGTTAGTTGATAATAGCAATGAACAACTCCTGGTACCAATCTCCTGTACTAGTTTGTAGGCTTAGGTTTTTATCAAAACCTACTTTATTTAGTGATCTTAAATGCTTCAATTTCCCTTCTCACCCACCTCCCAGAAGTAGGGGGAAAGAAGGCTAATAGGAAAAGGGTGCCGTGTACCTGTTCATAAGTAGTTCCTTGGGGTAATTCTATTCTTTATTGTCAGGATGCCAACAATCCAATTCAGCAGCAAACACCAAACATGAATTAGTAGCTATGGCACAATCCAGGAGAAACAGCCAGGCTCTACCAAATCGGCACAAGTCAGCAGGAGCAGCCAGAATCAGCTGGAATATGTGAGAAGTTCTCTTTATGAAGTGAAAACCGACAAAACCCACCAAAGTGTTGTATGGCAGAGCAATGCAAGAGCATCCTCTCACAAGACATTTGTGGGGTTACATTTATGTTCTTTCTAAACATCACGCACCCTCTCACGTGTCTGTTTTCAGCAAAACATCACATGTCCTCTCACAAGACAGCTTCTAGAAAAACATCAAATGACACAACTGAGTTGTCAAAGAAACCAGAAATTTCCACTTCATTAGTTACTTTTCAAATTGCTCTGACCAATACCTGACAAGAAGCAACTTAAGGAAGAAGCAGTCATCTTGGCTCACAGTTAAAAGGGGACACAATCCATCATGGCAGGGATGGTGTGGCGGCAGGAGCACGAGGGAGACAGTCACACCGAATTGACAGTCAGGAAGCAGAAGAGATGAATTGTGGTGCTTGGCTCACCTTCCACTTTTATTCTGTTGAGACCTTAGCCTCTGGGATGCTGCTGCCCACATCCACACCCAGGGTGAGACTTCTCTGTTCAGCTAAACCTTTCTAGAAATACTGTCATAGAAACTTTCAGAGGTATGTTTCCATGAGAATTCTTAATTTTGTCAAATCAACAATGAAGATAACCACCAGGCGGTGGTGGCACACGCCTTTAATCCCAGCATTTGGGAGGCAGAAGCAGGCAGATTTCTGAGTTCGAGGCCAGCCTGGTCTACATAGTGAGTTCCAGGACAGCCAGAGCTACACAGAGAAACCCTGTCTTGAAAAACAAAAAACAAAACAAAAAAAAAAAAAAACAATGAAGATAATCATCATAGTATGTGCAACCTTACCACTCCTGGTAACCTCATTGACTAGCCAAGCCCCGTTCCAAATGTTCCACTCCTTAGCCGATAAATTGTCACCATAGGCAGGTAACTAATAACTCAAAATATTATCCTGTGGTGGACATTTCAAATTTAAATCATAGCAGAGAGATTGGAGTATGGTTGTGAGGAATTGTTCGTGTAATTTCGGAGGACGAGAAGGCCTCTGATCTGTTCTTTCCGTGCTTCAGACACCCAGCGATATAACTTACTGTGGAGCCTTGAGAGCCAGAGGAGATATGAAGTGGTTCATCCTAGCTCAAGGAGGCAACAACAAGCAAAGGAGGTTAACTAATCCCTGCTTCTTCCTCCTTTCGTTAGATTCTGACTCTCAGTGGATTAAAAGACACCCAAGCACAGTGGGGAAGAAAATCTACTCATTCAGTCCACCAACTCAAATATCCTTATAGACACACCCCAAGACAAAGTTTATTGTGAACATCCTATGACCAGCTGAAATCGGCACATAAAATTAAACACCATGCTTATCAATGTCAAAGAATACAGAATACAAAACACCCAAAGGGAGAAGTCAGACCAAAGAGCCATCAGATGAGTACAAGACAGTTAACAAAACAGCAATAGTAAATCCTTCCTCATCAATAATTACCTTCACTGAAAATGGATTAAACACTACAACCAAAAGACATGTTATGGCTGAATGAATGAAAACAAGTTTCAATTATAAACTGTCCACTAGAAGCTCACCTTAGATTTCAGGGCACATAAACGCAGGAAATGCAGTAGTGAAGCAGAAGTTTACCACAGTAAGTACCTATATAAAAGAGAAGAAAGATGTGGTCAGAAAGATGTCTCTGTGGTTAAGACAATTGCATGAAGCCTGATGCTCTGAGGACCCACGTAGTAGAAGGAGATAATCATGTTTGGAAATCGTCCTCTGACCTCCACACACATGCCACAAATGTGCACACATACCCCTACATGCACATAATAAATAAATGTAATAATTTTTAAGAAGAAACATAAAATAAACAATTAGCTTTATGTCTCGAGGAATTAAAAAGAACAAGCCATGCTGGCTAGTTTTACACCAACTGGACACAGTCTAGAGACATCTGGGAAGAGGAAACGTCAACTGAGAAAATGCCTCTACAAGATTGGCCATTGGGAACGCCTGTGGTGCATTTTCTTAATTGATGATTGATATGAGAGGGCCCAGCTCCCTGTGAGCCATGCCACCCCTGTGAAGATGGTCTTGTGTTCTATAAGAAAGCAGGCTGAGCAAGCCATGAAGGGTAACCCAGTGAGCTACATTTCTCTACTGCTTGAACTCCTGCCCTGACTTCCCTCAGTGATGGATAACCCGGAAGTATAAGATGAAATAAGCCTTTCTTCTCCAAGTTGCTTTTGGTTATGGTGTTTTATCATGGGAACATAAACCTAACTATGACACAAACGAAACCCAATGTTAGCAGAAAGAATGAAATAAAAATCAGAGGAGAAATAAATGAAATAGGAAACAGAAAGACAGTTTAAAAGAAACTAATGTAATAACTGTTAAAATTCTGAAAAGATAAGTACATTAAAAAATTATTACCTAAATAAGAAAAAGAAAAAAATACTCAAACAAAATTAAAAGTGAATGGAAATAGTATATAGCTGATGTCACAGAAGTTTCTAAAGGATCATACAAAACTATGGTGACCAATTAATTATACACCAGCAGGCTGGAAACCCCAGCAGAAATGAATAAATCAACTCCTGGAAACACTATGCCTGACACCTGAAAAATCAAGACAGTGTATGCCATTCATAATGATTTAGTATAAAGACTAAATCACCGATCAAGATCTCAAGAAAAGTTCACAATAAAGTCCCACAAGTTTAAAGTCAATGCCAATCTGTGGAACATCCTCCCAAAAATTTTGAGATTAACGAAGACTTAAGAGGTCAGTATTATTCTGATGTCAAAGCCAGACAAAAGAAACCCCAAGATAGAAGACTACAGGCCTGTATCCCTGAAGAATAGAGACACAAGAGTTTCAACAACAGGCACTCTTAGATTTTCTGGTTCCTTACTGATAGTTTTTTTTTTATTCAACTGAAAACCAAATTCCACCGGGTGATGTTATCCTGGGGATATAAGGATGGTTCAGCATCTTGAGAATAATGAATAACTAACTGGCTAATGATTTCCACCTCACAAAATCCCACTGGCTCCCTTCTGGTATCTTACCTGATCAGATGGATTTGCTCACTACAGCCTCTCATTAAAAATTGGCTCCTAATGCAGTTTCGAGATGGGGCGTTGGGAATTATGGATCATGAGTGCTGTGAGCTTATTGATGGATGGATCCACTGATAGGTTCAGGGATGACGGAAACCTAGGGGATGGGACCTATTTAGAGGGAGCAGGACCATGGGGCCATGATCTGACATCTTAACCCAACCTTCCCCCAGCCCTTCCCTCTGACTCCTGCATCTCTCCTCTCTCCGCCTCCCCTCTCTCCCTTCCTCCCACTCTCTTTCTTGTTGGATGCCATGGACTGGCAGCCTCCTCTGCCACACATCACCAATGCTGCCACACCCTGCCTTGCCTTAGGCCCAAAACAGTGGAGCCAGGAACTGAAACTGCAAAACAAAGTAAATCTCTCCTCCTTTAAATCTCTCCTCCTTTAAGTGGATTTTCTCAGTTATTTTTCTCTCACAGCAACAGAAAGCTAACACAATGGTACAAGATTATTGCGCAGATTTTAAGGAAAGAAAGACAGCAAACAAGAAAACTTAACAAATAATTAGCTATAAATGAACACTAAAGTAATATTTTCTCTTACTTGGATATTTTGCCAACTAATGTGGAATCTGACAGAAGTAACAGTTTGGTAAATACTTTCTAAATCATGAGTGTTTTTTCATTTACTTTTTAAAACATTTTGACAGTTTGACGGTGTTAAAGCATACGCCATGCCATGAGATTTCCATTGCTGACTGTTTTTGTTATTTCAAGTCTTTAATATTATAAATTTCAAAATAAGTATCTTCACAGATACACAGGTGCACACACTTTGCCCCTGAGTCTCTCACGTTCTTTCCTCCCTGGAAGCTCACTCTGGATGTTGGACTAGTCCGTCTGCCTCCATCTCCTGAGCCCTAACTGACTATAATCTTTGGGACATTATCTCATCTCTATTTTCTCGTTCTTCATCCTCTCCTGGCTGACTTCCGCTCTGGGACAACTTGAGTTGGTCTACAACCAGCCCAGACTTCTTTCTTCTTCTGTTTCCCACAGAAGCCTCAGTGAGCAGGTCTGAAGCTGATGGCCTACTGTGCACCATTGTCCAACTTGTCCAACATCTCCTTGACACCCACTGCAATAGTCTGAATATGGAATGCCCCTGACAGGCTCATGTCTTTGAATACTTGGTCTTCAGCTATAGATGCTGTTTGGGAAAGTTGAAGAACGTTCTGGGGTAGGTGGGCTTTGAGGTTTAGAGCCCAGACTCTCCTCCTATCCCAGCTCTACTTTCTGTTTCTCCAAGACAGGATTAGCTGAGGAACACCCTCACACTCCAGTTACTACCAGGGGGTGTGAGGCCTAGCTTGAAGAAGTGAGTATCTTAGAGGTGGGTGGTGTAGGCTATAGCTTGTTCATATTCCAGCCTGAGCTCTCCAAGTTGCAGTCTGCTGAGATACAAGCAAATTGTTTCTCATTTTTGCCACCACAGGTCCTCATGAGCCTATCCGGCCCAGTGGGTTAGAATAAGCCTCTTCTCCCTTCAGTTGCTTCTGGTCCATATTCCCAACAGTGAGAACAGGGGCTACTTCACCCCCTTCTGCCACTGTCTCCCCCTTTGTGGTTAGTGCTACCACAATCCCCAGATACCCAACCTCCTCAAGCAGGATTGCTCAGGATGAGCCTTGTCAGGTGGTGAACAAGCTCTTTAGCTCTACCTTTTAAACCTCTGCTGTGCTGTCTCCTCTTCTCAGCCTCAGGTGCACTGACAAGCTTTTTGTCCTGAGTTAATGTAGTAGCCCCTAAGATGCCCATCCTCTGACTGCAAACACAGCCCAAATCTGCCTGCTGGATAGCCTCCTACTAGCTTTTCACAGCTCCCCACTGCTTCTGGATCTGGTCTCGAGAAGGGCCTTTGAGGTCTTCTGGGATCTGGCCCTTGGAGAATCTCTCCAACCCTCTATCTCTAGTACCCTACTGTGGGACCCACATACAGGGAAGCTCTTTATCTCATGTGTACCAAATGTGAGTCTCCACTGCTCACGCCCTGCCTGAGTCTAAAGACTGAACTGTCATCCTCACCTTTGTGCGCCTGCATACATCACAGCTAAGCCTCAGGGAGACAGTCCTGTACAGAATCATTGCAGGAAACAGCAACAGTGAAGGGAAGAAACCTTGGTGTTATTTCTCTGAGTAGGTGGGACCTCACTCCCAGTATTTACCTGGTCTTTCCACCTGTGAATGGAAAGGGGCTGGCACTCAAGAAGCTCTTTTAAGTCCATGTCACTCGAAGTTTCTGGGACCACACCAAGGTGTCCAATCCAACCTGTTGCGCCAGAAAGCCCATGATCTCTCCTGTATAACTTTCAATAGTGTGTGCTGGTTAGTTTTGTCAACTTGACACAAGCCTGGCCTATCTGGGAAGAAGGTGATCTCAATTGAGGAATTGCTTCCATAAAATATGGGTGTGTTTGTGGGGTATTTTCTCCAATGATCAATGTGGGAGGAGCTATCTCATTATGGACCGTGTCACCTGTGGTCAGATGGTCCTGGATGCTATAGAAAAGCAAGCTGAAGCAAGCCATGGAGAGCAAGCCAGTTAGCAGTATCCCTTTATGATCACTGCTTCAGTTCCTGCCTCTGGGTTCCTGCCTTTAGCTCCTGCCCTGACTTCCCTCAGTGATGAACCATGATAAAAATAAACCCTTTCCTCCACAAGTTGTTTTGGCCACAGACTTTATCACAGCAACAGAGAAGCAAACTAAGACAGGCCATAACTTTCCCTATGCAAATGGAATTAAATACTCACTAAACTGTGGTTTCATTTGCAGAGATGTCTCCAAACTTAGACAGTTAAAAATACACTAGAGAGACTAGGGAGATGGCTCAGTGTAGAACGTGTTTTCCCTGCAAGCATCAGGATGTGAGTTCAGATCCCTGGTACCCATTAAAAGCTCAACATGGAAGTATGTATCTCCCACCCCAATGCTGGGATGGAGACAGGTGGATTCTTATGGTTGGTCAGTCTACCTGAATCAGTGAGAGATCCTATCTCAAAAAATAAGGTTGAGAGGAAGAGAGGAAGACACCCAACATCACCTTCTGGCCTGCACGTGAGTACACATGCATATACATCTGTGCACACACAAAAATAAATATTACACATGCAATTGAGAACAAGGTAGAGAGAGAAGAGAAACAAGATTAGTTCTGTAGGGCCCAATAGGGCCTCAAAGCCCTCTAAGACAATCCCCATAGCTGTAATTGCTGGGGAATGATGCTTGCCAGCTCTGCAAAAGCTCCCCTAGCAGCCCAGATGGCTGGAGCTCTTTGCTATGCATGCGAGGGAACCACACAAATGTGTTGGATCCAGAGAGAGGGTCTGCCAATGACAGGCTGCTGGCCAAATCCAATCCTCCATCTGTTAATGCTTTTTACATATTTTAATAATTGAAAAAAGCAATATTTCATGACACATAAAATTTATATAAGGGGTTGGAGAGATGGCTTAGTGGTTAAAATTACTTGCTACTCTTCCAGAGGATTCGAGCTCACAACCCCCAGTAACACCAACTCCACAGGATCTATGCTCTCTACTGGAACCCCTGCAAATATATGCTATTCAAAGAGACACACGCAAACATAAATATAAAAAGTAAATTTAGAAATAACTCAATAAAATTCAGATGTCAGCAATCATAAATAAAATCACATCAAGACAAAAGATTCTCTGTGATGGTTTGAATAAGAATAGTCCCCATAGGCTCGTATGTTTAAATGTTTAGTCATCAGGAAGTGGAACTGTTTGAAAGGATTTCAAGGAGTAGTAGGTGAGGCATGGCCTTGTTGGAGGAAGTGTGTCACTAGAGGTGGCCTTCCTGGTTTCCAGAGCCCATGCCAGGCCCAGTGGATCTCTTTCTGTCTGTGGATCAGGATGTAGTATTCACAACTGCTGCTCCAGTGCCTGCCTACAGGACACCATGCTCCCCGCCATGATGATAATTGACTGACCTCTGAAACTGTAAGCCAGCCCCCAACTAAATACCTTCTCTTCTAAGAGTTGCCTTGGCCATGATGTCTCTTCACAGCAATAGAACACTGACGAAGACATTTTCTCTGGTGAATTTCACACTGTGATGACAGAATAGGCAGAAAATATGATACCTACAGAGTCAAGAATATCTACTACCAGAAACTTAACAGAAAAAGGCTGCTAGTCTCTGATCTAGAGTTTGAAAAGCCTGTGAGTTAGAGAGAAATAAAGACACAAACCTTCAGGCCAGTAATATTTTCACTTTAACAGAGTAAATACACCTGATTTGTTGTTGGTGTTGTTTAATCAATGGTATATATTGGGGCAGCACATGAATGCAGGTGCCCTTAGAGACCAGACAGGTGCATTGGGTCCCCTGGAGCTGGAGCTACAGGTGATTGTGAGCCATTTGAAATGGTTTCCAGTCCTCTGGAATGGCAGTATATGTTCTTGACTACTGAACCTTATATTTTATTTTTGCAGTAACGTTCACTATGTCTCCTAAGCAGGCCTCAAACTCCTAATGTAGCCCTAGGCTATTCTCAGACTATGTGGTCCCAGTTAGCCTCATGGCACTCCTCTGACCTTCTGAGTGTTAGAGGATTATAGCTACCTACCTTTTGATCATCAAATAGTAACAGATTAAAAAGAAAAAGTGTCTAACTCAAGGGGTCCTTTGTCTCACATGGCGTCACCTCATCACTGAAAAAGACAAGTACCATTGAGACTTTCTTCCCTCCATCTACCAGTTACTTAACCAGAAATCACCCTTTAGTTGCCCTTCCGGGATGGTTAGTCTGGATGTCATCCAAATGCTCTTGTGACAGATGAGAATGGACCTCACACCAATCTTCTTCCCAAGATCAAGGCTATCTCAGTTTCTAGTTAACTCAGCAACTGGTGTTGACACGGTAGCTATGCGTGTGTTTCTCCCAACAAGTACAAGTGAAGTCCGAGAGAACTCTGTCTTCTCTTTTGCTCTTTTCTGTACATTTGAAGGCTTTCATAGGGGAATTCCTTGTGGCAGAACTGTGAGAAGAAGTTCTAGATCCCCAGCTACAACCTTTTTATTGTATTGCAAATTAAGGCAATTACATATCTACAAAGCAAATTACAGCCCAGATATCTCTCTAAAAGTGAGCGGCCACAACCTCTCACTGTTTGGGGAACACCTGGTCCAGATGCCCCCTGGCCTCTCTGCTCCAGTCTCTGAGAGTGACAGAAAAGCTAGAAGGCCCTGCTCTCCAGTCTACACATGACCGTACCCCAAATGATGAATGTTTTGAGGGACTCTCAGTGAGAACCAGCTAAGCTCCTGCCCGACTCAGAACTTGTTTGGCATGAGCCAAAGAGATGAGGTAACAAGTAGATCATAGGATCATTGCACACACTTTGGGGTTAGAACTTCCTAAAATGCCTCAATAAGTGACCACATATACAAGATTACAGATTACACACATACACACACACACATACACACACACACACACACACACACACACAGAGAAAGAGAGAGAGAGAGAGAGAGAGAGAGAGAGAGAGAGAGAGAGAGAAAGGATGAATGAATACAAAAGCCCCAAAAGTAGAATTGTTGGAACAAAGTACATATGTTTTTAATGGCATGTACATACAACATACATACATACATACATACATACATGTATACATGTATGTATGTATGTATGTATATATACACTTTTAGGCTCTGATCTTCTTTGTTCAAACTCCATCTATAATTTTTTATAAAACTTTGTGTGGCTACATGCTTTAAATTAAAGTGTATCTTCATTGCATTTTTTAAGTTAATTCCACCAGGTTAACTGGAGGCTGATTCATTCTAAATTAAATATAGGACCAAAATACTTTCCCACAGGGAGGTAGGTGGTACACATTACAACTCCAGCACTCAGGAAACGCAGGCAGGAGGGTCAGAAGTTCAAGGTCATCCTCAGCTACATGGTAAGTTTGAGGCCAGCCTGAGCTACATGAAACCTTACCTAAAGAAGAGAAAGAAAGGAAAGAAGGACAGGAAGAAAGGAGGAAGGGAGGCAGGGAGGGGGGAATAAGAAAAGGAGGGA
>NW_021621003.1:3045503-3079275 GCF_004785775.1 Grammomys surdaster | reverse complement strand
GGAGGGAGGAAAGAAGGGTTAATGAATTGAAATGTCATTGATAGAACACAACTACCATGTGCTTAGTGTGTGTATAGCATGTGTTTAGTGTGTGTGTATGCAGTCTATGCAAGGAACTAGTTTTGATCCTCGGCATCCAAAAGTGAATCACACGCGTATTTCCTCAACCCCTCAAGCAGTGTTTCTAAAGTGTACAGCAGCTTTGTTAAAATGAGAAGCTGCATGCTATTGCATTTGGCAGCTTCTGTAATTTGATTTTCACTGAAAACAATCCTTCTGAGTATTGGGCAACTACAGAGGTGAAGCAGCTGTCCTTTTCCTAGCAGGAGAATCTCTGCAATAGGCTAGAAAGGAGATCTGATGGTCTGTGTTCCAGAACCTTAACATAAAGCTCACTGTTAGCATCATCTGACAGAAAGACAGGAAATGGAGGACGAAAGGAAGGAGCCCTCACCCAGGAGTCTGGGGGAAGCCTCTTGCCTGCTGAGAATCAAGAATTGCAGCACAAAAACAGCATTTGCTTACACCCTTTCTCCATTCCCTCCAGAAAGCCTACCGTCTTCTAGTAAAATCTCACCTGAAACCATACTAACTGTGAAAGGACACACCCTAAATGCCTTCAGCAATCCTGGTGTCTCCTGCTTTTACCTCATCTGATCACCATATTAACCCCATCCAATGCATCTCCATAGAGACATACTGTGATTTCATTTCTCTAGAAGGGGTAGGAGTAGACTTTCTAGGCAACCCTTTGGGTTGTAACTTGAGAGCCACAAAAATAGATACTTGGCTGCTGCTTCTCTGAGAAGATCCATTCTCTCATATGTCTGACTTTCTTCCTGAGAGCCTTTCTATTAGCCCTTGCTCTTACAACTCATGTCAAAAACATGTTTTAATAAACTCCAATTCTTCTTCATACTAGTTCATCCTAAAAGTCTTTTCTACAGCGAAGGCAAGGATCATGCTTTACCTGAGTTGAGGTCCCTACAAGATTAAAGGAATTCCTCCAACTTGTAGGCAAAATGCAGACATGATCTGGGGGCCAGCCTATTTGGCACACTGTGCTGCTAAGTAAGAAGCATGACATGTCACGCTCCTGAGTATTCCCAGAAGTCTGAACACTGAATTCCGAAGTCGTGTAAGTAGCCAGGTAGCTCCGTTTATGTGCTTCTTCCTCATAGAGACCCTTCTCTGGCACTACGAGCTCACCAACAAGTCTGAGGCAATGTGCTAGCCAATCAGTCCATAGGCTTCCACTGTGTAAACAGCTGTCCACGTGCAATAAAGCAGGCTCTGTTTCCCGAAACCATCTCCAGACTGGTTCATCTCCATGCCCTTTACAGTCTTGTCAGTGGATGCCCAGGTAACAGGGGCAAAGCTTGCCATGAGTGACGACGTGGAGCTGTGGCTCTCTCCCTGCTGCCACTGACATTATCTACTGTTGGGTCTTACAAGCAAACCATATATCCTGAAATGAGCTCGACCTGGACTGTATGAGGATTTCTGGTGGGTTAGATAAAAGCCACCATTCTTCAGGAATTTGTGAGACTGGTTCCCATCCACCAAAAGAAGTAATTTCTCTTAACTCTGGCAGAAGGGACATATAGCTACCTGAGATTGCATATCAAAGCCCATGCTGGCTTCCAGACTCCCACAGATCCAAATGCATTTCAAAGTCTACACTAGTCTCCTGGCCTTTCTCTCCTCATGGCTACTTGTCCTGCATATAACCTACTATTTTCCACTCTTCTCTCTCTCTCTCTCTCTCTCTCTCTCTCTCTCTCTCTCTCTCTCTCCCTCCCTCCCTCCCTCCCTCCCTCCCTCCTTCCCTCCCCCCGACCCCTCTGACTCCATCTCTTTATCTCTTGCTAGCTCACTATCTCCACTAGTCTCCCCCACTTCCCTAGGCCTGGCATGTCCAGTCTGCTTCTCTCTCTCTCCTCTGGACTCTTCCAGATGCCTTTGGATACTTTCTCTTTTCTATTCACAATCAAAACCTTGCCCTAGTAACGCAGCGGCCATGTTGGCAGTTTCTATACTGCAGCCCTCATATGCATCCAAGGCCAAACCCCTTGCATACACCTACCTAATAACATATCATACTTTAAAAATGACACACTTGGTGCTGGTGGGGTAGCATGAATTGAGTCATACCTTGCTGGGAAACAATTTGAATTATATACCAAAAGTGTTTGCATTGTGAAGGGGGTGGAGGTGAATGGTGGGTGCAATAAGGCAATCTGGTGGGCCCCATGATTGGAGCTGCTCAGTGTGCTCACCATTATGGTGGGTACACAAATTTACCCAGAGTGATCTGATCACAGAACTTAATACACATGCACAAGGGAGGTACAAGTAAATAAGTAAATCTCAATATTGGTGTATTGCCCCAATGAACTCCTGTGCCGTTAAAAGCTTAGCTGTAAGACAGTTACGATACATGAGGACAGCTATACCATGCAAGAGCCAGAGATGGGCAGAGCTCATCTGCAGACATCCACGAGAGAGAGAGAGAGAGAGAGAGAGAGAGAGAGAGAGAGAGAGAGAGACAGAGAGAGACAGAGAGACAGAGAGAGACAGAGACAGAGAGAGACAGAGAGCAAGTTATTTTGTTTCAAGAACTCCACACTGGAACCTACTCTTTGGAAATACAAGTGTTCACTGAGACATTGTTGCAAGAAACTGGAAACAAAAGCTTGTCATTATAAAAGTAATCATTTACCTGTGCTATTTATACAATAGAATTTCTTTCTTTTTTTCTTTTTTCTTTTTTTTTTTGTTTTGTTTTTTGTTTTTTTGTTTTTTTTTTTTCGAGACAGGGTTTCTCTGTGTAGTCCTGGCCGTCCTGGAACTCACTCTGTAGACCAGGCTAGCCTCGAACTCTCGAACTCAGAAATCCACCTGTCTCTGCCTCCCAAGTGCTGGGATTAAAGGCGTGAGCCACCACCGCCCGGCTCTTTTTTTATTTTTTAAGACTTATTTATTATGTATAATGTTCTGCCTGTCTGTACGCCTATATGCCAGAAGAAGGCACTGGATCTCATTATAGATGGTTATGAGCCACCATGTGGTTGCTGGGAATCGAACTCTGGGGACCTCTGGGCTCTTAACCGATGAGCCATCTCTCCAGCCCCTCTATGTAACTCTTTAAACATTGCTATAAAGATAAGATACCAAGGAAGGGCAGGGAAAGCTATGTGGGACCTTAGGCTCTCCGAGGCTATAGATAGTTATATCAAGAAAGATGGGGCAGAAACTGGAGCGCTAGACGTCAAAGTCTGACTCTAGAAGTTTAAAACAGTCTGGGAAAGGCCAAGGCAGAGGTAGAATCAGGTAAGAATTAATCATTACAAATTGGGGGTTAGGGAGGCTGTAGAAAAATGTGTGAGATTTTGTTTAAGTCTTTACTTCTTATCCATCAGTAATCCATCCTAAGGGAAATACAGGTAAAATAATGACTGGATGAAATTGCTTTAAATCACCATATGTTTTTCTATATTACTTAATAAAATGAAAGAAAAGAAAAAATGTTAATAATGTTACTTCTGGGTTATGCAATTCGGTAACTGGTGTTTTTCTTTCCCCTAACTCTATTTTCTACGTCTACCATGATGAATCAGGGTGTGGAAATGGGATATGCTTAGAAAAATCTGACCAGAGAAATGAATTACTCCTACACAGGTTATTGTAGAACTGATTGTATTAATCTGGAGACAGTCTCTCGTAAGACACAATTTACCTTTAGACTTAGCAACTGAGCAGCTACAGATGCTCTTGGCTGCCTTAACTGGATGCTGGGGTCCATGCTCCCACAATAATCCCTACACTGTTCTCTGCCTAAATTGTCCAGGACGAAGAGTACTGGTTTCCTGGTCATATGGTTTCATTGGTCAGAGGAACTGAGTGTTTAGTTAGTATTTCTCATCTGAAGGATCTCACTGGAACCCTCAGGGGCTTCTTTGTTTTCCTTTCCTTTTTCCAAAGAATACTGCACAGTTCTAAATTGGGTGCAGGCATATGTGTTGACAAAAGCATCCTAGGTGGTTTGGGGGAGACACGAGTGGTTGAGAATCCCTGGTGTAAATACATGTGTGTGAATAAGCTTGCAATCCGTTTGGAAGGATCCAAGAGAAAGTGGGAGCGATAGGGAGGGGGGCTGGGTGGCCGGAAGATGTTAATATCTTTGCTGTCTTTCAAAGATTGTGCGACTGTGTTATAAGATCAAATAAAAACACCGTGAAAGGAAACCAAATTCCAAGAGGCTCCGCCCTGGCACTCAGCTCCTCAGGGCATCTTTTCTCTTTAGCAAGCATGTTCAAAGCTATGCAAAGCGACTCTTTTAAATGCAGATATTTTTGATTTTCCATTTTTCATGGTTATCATGCATTAACTTTAAAAAGAATTCCATGAAAACATGATGAATTTCTCATTCTGATATTTACAGAAGCTAGTCCTCACTCTAGAGTCACACGCTACACCTCTGGGACGGTTCGGTTTTGCTGAACTTTGTGCTAAGCATAAGGGACACCTGTTTAAACATAATATTAAGACAATTTAGCATTTAATTCAGACTAGACGGAACTACTAGGTGATGTACACACATTTTGTTGTTTTGACATAGTGATCACTATGTAGCCCACACTGGCCCTAAACGAATAATCCTCCTGCTCCCAGAGTTCTGCTATCATAGATAACATCAGATCACACTCAGAGCATTTATTTCTTCAATAGTAAACTACTACGAAGATTCTGCTAGGATAGTCAACACTGCTGGAGAAGTCGATCTCCTCTTCCCCCTTCAGTGGCTTGGACAACTGGGCAAGAGGCTCTCAGATGCAGTCAGATGAGGACTTTATATCCTCGTGCCCTGAGCTTATACGCATATCAACATTCAGAAAACCAGAGCTGAGACTCTAGTGAGCAAATTTCATCTGAGATTAGCTGCCTTTGGTTGGGTTAGGAAATGCATCAAATGACAGAAAAACTTTGGAGTCCCTGGTATTCTCTATTCTCTCTCTCTCTCTCTCTCTCTCTCTCTCTCTCTCTCTCTCTCTCTGTGTGTGTGTGTGTGTGTGTGTACAAACACACCAATTAACAAGCTTGTTTGTTTTGTGAAGAGCAGAGGTCCATAACAGGTATCTTTCTCAATCATACTTCTTGATTTTTGAGGCAGGTTTTCTTCCAGAGCCTGGGGCTCAGCAGGACTGGCCAGGCAGCAAGCCCTGGGGGAGCAGGGGGAGCTACCTTCCAGTGCTGGGATCGCAGGGGTGTGTGTCGTACATCAGTGGTGGGATCTGAACTTTAGGTCCTTGTGCTTACTTATACAGCAAGCACTTTACCCAAGAAAGCTCCCAGCCTCAGCTTTTCTCTACACTATCCAGGGTGTCCCTCCATTCTACAAGTAAAAAGCCCCTCAAGAGAGCAGGGGTGGGGAGCAGGGGGTCGGGGTGGGGGTGGGGGTGGGGATCCATAAAGAAATTTACAGTCAACACAGAACATGCTACAAAAGACTAGCATCACTGCATACAGATGTAATAGAAATGCTCACAAAATGACAAATCAGAAACATGTCTTATTTGCCTGTTGAGAGTATTTCCAAGTATGAATGAGATTCAGCAAGGGAGAGGAGAAGAAGAATCCTGCCTCCCAAAGTCAGGGGAAAAAATCAACAACCCTACAAGTCTTCACAACACCCAGGCAGAGTCTGTTCCAGAAGCTAAAATTTCTCAGGTCAGAGCTGTGCACACACTGCTCACAGCAAGCAGTGGGAGTAGAAAGGAGGGAAGCAGGGGTCCACTAGGAGCATCCCAATCAACAGAGGCCATCCCACCAGGGCCTGCAAGGAAGCCACTACAATATGAGGAGAGGAGACAGTGCAGGACTGCGGGGGAGGGTCGATCAGTGTTAGAGTGATTGCAAGTTCATTCCACAGTACTGCAGGGAGGCGGAGGGGAGGAGGGGGAGGGGAGATGAAGGAAGGACAGAAGAGAGACAGAGGCCTAAGACCTGAAATATCACTATCCTCCTGCTTATCCAGGCCAAAGCCTGATTTTCTTGCTCAGGGGATCCCCACGATGTGACTAAGCAGGGGTAGGGAAATCCAAACACTCCTACTACCCAAGCCAATTCTTGGAATCCCCAGGAATTGGACCCAGAAAAGAGCTTCCATGCAGGCTTCAGTATTTCCAGTTCCAGCATAACCTTCCACCTTCATCAAATCCTTGGCAGCCAGGCAACCTTCAAGGCAAAGCTAAAGAGGCCCTGTGGCAGATGTTTTAAAACTTAAGCTTGCTTCAAAAAGACAGAACCAGAGAAGAAGTAGGGAGGAGGAGCAGAACCAGGAGGAGAGAAAAGAGGAGGAAAAGTGATGCCTAAGAACTGATACACAACAGTCAAGTAGGGATGGGAGGTGTAGATTATACAAGATGTCAGAGGTTGTGGGAGGTGTGAGGGGTTCAAATGCTAGTCTCTCTGCTGCTGTATGATTTTATTTGGCACAACAATTAAAAAAGCCATGTGACTTTTGGTAAAGTGGGGGTAGGGTAGTTAGGGATTCACTGCCCCTTGAACTCCTCTCAGAAGGCTTTCTCTTCTGTGAACTATCAGTAACTGCCATGTCAGTAAAAAGCCTTGTTTTGTTACTGTTTTGCTTTTGAGACAAGGTCTCACTGTGAAGTCTTGGATGGCCTCAGACTCAGAGATCTACCTGCCTCTGCCTCCTGAGTGCAGGGGTTAAAGGTGAGCACCGCCTCTGGAAAGCCTTCTTTCAACTTTAGGTGACAAAGGACTTGTGTAGTCTCAGAGAAAAATCTCAGTACCAACAGATGGGGCTGATCTGAGCAGTTCAGTTTTGACATCTGGAACTTTGGTTTGGGAGTTACCAGTGAGCATTCCTCAGAATGGCAAGATTCAGTATCTGTAGTATATTATTGTAAGTAGCAGTGAACCACTCCAGTCTGCCACCTAGATACACAGGCAACCAGTGAGGGAGGGCAGCAGCCATTGTCCAAGGAAGAACAATGCAGAAAACCACAAGCAAGAGGGCAGAAGGACTCTGGCACAGAGAGAAAAAGGCAGCAAACCCTCTGCATCTCACTTCCAGTTTTGCCCAGGGAAAACCCTCCTAAAGAGGAGAGCAAACTCTTTCCACTTCCTGCTCCTGGCCACTTCCTTCCCCTGCCTGTCCCAGGAGGCTGCTGCTACTCTGAGGCCTCCCTTTCCCTTTCTAGCAAGAGGATAGAGTTAATAACACTCCAATCACACACTAAAGAGAAACTACCGAAGTCTTGGCCTACATGGCATCATTGAGATTTGTACTCTTTACTGGATGAACAAAGCCTTCATGATGGATATTTTAGTTAATACAGAACCAAAATCATCAAATTAATTGATATGATGTACTTTGACTGGTGATTGAGAAACATCCACAAGAACAAAATTAAAACACTTTATTTAAATAGAACCAACTTCAGTAACACACATATGCACACAGTAAATCCAAACAGTATAATTGAACAGTATATTTAAATACATCAGATTCTTAAAAACTCCCCAAATGGTCTCAGCATCAAGGATGTGAGAAGGTAACTTTAAAGTGCTACAGACCAGACTGAGACAGACGAGGCGACGCCTACACAGACACTGATGAGAACACAGCCTAGAGATGTCAGGCATTCGTTAAGAACGCTTCTAGAGAATGACCCGACAGGGTCATTCAGAAGGAATACAAATGACCACCCCTCAAAAAGACGAAGGTATATCTAACAATTTCTTTGGTCCTCTAAATCAAGTCACACTGGTTTTGTTTTACTTTAAAATACCAAACTCGAGTTAAGTACTTAGCATTCTACCTAGAAATGTCTAAATAGCAAATCTGGCTAACACTGCTATCGGGTTAGATTTCAAAGTTAACTCAAAACCAACCTGACTATACTTTAGAAACTCTAAATATAGAAAGTGCTAGGAAAAGGTAGAGGTAAAATAATAATAATAAAATTAAGACCCAGCTCTTGCTTCATCATAAGCTGATGGGTGTCCAAGTGGCAGATGGGAGCACAGGAATACATTTAAAGAGCACTGTCAGCCAGCGGGAGAACTCTTCATTGGAACAGCTATGGTCATGTTTGTGCAGGGGAGCAAGAACTCTGTGATTTAACTTGGCCCTCACTGCCCCATTTAAAGGAGGACATTTAAAGAAAATGATACTAAGCCACACTTCCCCTGTGCATCTCCACAGACACCAACAGCCACAGTCCGGCTTGTCCAGGGCAGTGGGCACAGCTCCCGGCCTCCCTCACCACCCTACGCTCCTTGCAGTTCAGAGGAGCTGGGAGTCTGCAGAGCTGACTGAGAGGCAGTTCCAAAAGATCCTGGAAATAATTGCACAAATACTTCATACAAAGTTTCTGAAAATGTTTTGAAGTATCTCCTTGGAATAGACAAAGTAAACTACCAAGAACTTCTAACTGGAAATCAGCAATGTGCAGAGTGGGTACTTACAAACTTAAGAAGTAATGGCTGTCCGAAAAGACGGCAAAGTACCTACACTCCAAATGGTGTGATATTCTCACCAAGGCACAGAGTCAACCCTCTAAATGCACTTATGCTGACATGCACTACTGCAGGAAGGAATCCTCCTTCTCAAAATTTCAAAATATAAAAGGTGAAAATTTTGTGTTTTTAACTCACAGAAAAATTAAAGATAGATATCCTGCCACCTTCCCTCAGAGACTAGTGTTATAGCTGGACAGTTAATAAATATCAAGAAGAAAATGATCCTGGTAGCTTCACATACATGATCAAAACAGAGTGGCGTCTGTGGGTCTCTGAACACTGAGGGCAATGCTCTCTGTACCCATCGCCTCCAGCACTTCAATATTATACTATGCCCACTGGAGGCAGAAAACAGCACCGTGGCCACAGCTCCTTGAGTGTCCAGTGCCATCCACTAATGAGTCAATGATCATTTCAACCAAATGCATGAGCTTCCTCCTTCCCAGCATCCCTGGGGACACTGAATGGCAGCAGTCAGTATGTATACCTTATATTCCTGGCAGTTCACTTTAATGTTGCCACTAAGAAGGTGGCAAGAACAAAGCAGAAGCCCACCCCTTAGTTGATCACCTTTATTTGACATACATATAAATAATTATTAAATACAATTCATAGTGAGAACTAAAGTTTACAAGTGTACCAACTGAAACTGGAATGGACGATTAAGACAGATAGCGCTGGCAGCAGTGGGGTCTGCACACCAGGGCTGGCACACAGACGTTCAGCTCCTGATGAGTGTGAGGAACTCCTCCCGAGTCTTTGGGTCTTCTCGGAACACACCCAGCATGGTGCTGGTAACAGTCTTGCTGTTCATTTTCTGCACACCTCGCATTACCATGCACATGTGTCTACAAGAAAATGGAGCTGGTTTAAAGGCAGACAGGAGTATATATAACACTTATTTCAGTTAAATAAAACTCAGGGCAAAGATTAGTCTCAGTTCACAAGAGTATCAAAACATCGCCTTAGGAAAACATTAAACTTTCCCTTGAATCATTTTATCTCATACTGCTTTTATTCCTATTCATGGTTGGGTCCTTGATACATCCGACCTGAAGGGAAAAGCAGAATTTTCTTCCTGGGTGAAAGAACGCATACTTTTTTTTTCCTTCCAATTTTGAAGCAATTTTTATTAAATATTTAATACTGACCAATAGATGGGCTATAGTCAGGACCACTTCCTGGAATTTCCCAGCTGAGTGGTTGCATGTAGTTCTGAATTAAAATAAATTCAGAGAGGGCTTGATCTACCCTCAGGACCATGATATGATGCCATTGTACCAACAAGGGTGTCCAGAGAGATGTTCACTGACACTGATCTTGCCAGCAAATGCAGGTAAACGTGCTCAGTGAGTCTAAGCAACATGGCGAAGGCAGACAGCATACCAAGGCCAGAGCTTGGGGACCACCATAGCATGAAAGGGGATGTCCTATACCATGTTTGTGACTCTCATAACTCAGTCTAAAAGTGTCTGGAGATCATTACATGAGGTGAAGGCAGACACAGAAAGACAAGCACCACACGCTGTCACTCCAGTGTGGGATCCAAAAGAATTGCTCACATGGAACGGCAGAGTCACAGGTAACCCCATCTAAACACTGCCGTCTACTCTGCTATCAAGACACCGTGTGGGCCCCATCAGCAGTGATTATGTTTACTAAGACCTCAGTTAACAAGTTGAAAACTAGAAAATATCTGTTCTTATTATAAACAGCATCTTCAGTTGCCCTTTCTACCAACTCTTACTTTTTTTTATATTTAACAAACGCATCTTCACAAAAAAGCTAAGGAAACGGGCAAGACGCAAAAATACTGCTGACTGCACAGACTTCTACAATGATGCTTACGACTCAAAGAGCTCCAACATTCTCACAAGAGGAAAAAATGAATAGCTAGGGGCTGGGAAGATGGCTCAGCGACTAAGGGAACATCAACTGACCTGAATTTGGTTCTCAGGACCCATTTTGGGAGGCTCACAACTGTCTGTAACTCTTCTTTTGACCTCCACAAACATCACCAGGATACACGCACACAGACACACATGCACAGGATTCAAATAAGATTAAAATCAAAACCAAAATCTTTCCTATCCCTAGTTCCTCAGTCAGCAGCGTTATTTGGTCCTAGAGGAGCCGAGCGACACTAAAGGCAGAGGTTGGTGTTGATACTGCTGAGACATTATCAAAGGAGGGTTTGGACTTACGTCGCTTCAATCACTACCCCAACACCAGCAGGCTGCAAGGCTTCTGTGATGGCCACCGCAATCTGTTTGGTGAGGCGCTCTTGAACTGAAGATGTGACAAAAAGGTAGGTTTAAAGGCCAGACACAAACAGACGGAAGAGTTTTGTTTTGTTTTTTGCCTCTAGAATATTTGTGATCTTACAAAGCAGACTTCTGTGGGATTTAATATCTAAGACAAGATAGCTTTCCCTGAGATTATTCTCTCTGCTAAGTCCCTGGTCAGTTTCCTCATGAGCACTACAGGCCCTGAAGAAACCCTTCCCTGGGGCACCACTGCAGGGAAGGTATGAGAACAGCAGGCATCTCTTCCTCCAGCATCAAGAACAGATACAGGCTCACAAGGATCTCCATAGATACTGAGTGGGGCAAAGAATTAATTACCTTGTAGTAGCGTTTATGAGCATGGAAGCGAACTGCTGGACTGTTGAGAACCAATGCTGGAGCGTCACCAGGATACACACACACACACAAAAAAAGCTGGAACCCAAATAATTCAGTTTCTTCTCTTTTTTTCCCCTCTGAGACAGTTTCTCTGTATAGCTCTGGCTGTCCTGAAATTCTCTTTAGACCAGGCTGGCCTCGAACTCATGGTCCACCTGACTCTGCCTCCCGAGTGCTGATCTTAAATGGGTGTATCAGTTTCTTATGGCATCAAAAACAACTTGTCTTTCAATACATACAAAAAAGTCCTCAGAATCATGCCAATGCCAGAAAACTAACAAAATCCCCAAATGTCTCCCGGAGCAGAGATTGGCTGGTGGATTAGTTCATACAATGGAACTTGAAACAGCCACCTGACTAGGAGTGGGAGGTGTGGGAGTTGTTTAAGGTGTGTTAAGTGAACAGGAAATGGGAAGGCCGGTGAGGCTGATTACATAGGAGCCCGCTTTTGTTTAAATGTAAAGGATCTGATTTGAAAATGTCGATACATGCATAGGCATGGGAGGAGCCTGAAAGCGTGGCAGGGCTTCCTCTACAGGGTTAACACAAGTCTCTGGGACCTCCCTCAGAGGGCAATTCCTGTATCACATTTATTACATTTGTAATAGACTTGCTCTGTGAGGGAATATCTTCTGTGAGTAAAGCTTGTGCTCACCTTGCAGTCTTCGACTGTAGATTTCCACAATCCTAGAAGAGAAATGGTTTCCTTAGTCACATGTTTAATAAAATGAATTCACCAAAGCGTCCTCATGAGACAAGGACTTTGTGGCAGCGATGGTGGGACGTGGGCAGGGGAGGTGACTTTTGGGAAGCAGCAAGGGATGCAGCATTCAGGCAGAGAGCACCTGTCACACCCCAGCCCCACTCCCATGTCCCTAAAGAGTCACAGGGAGAACTAACAAGCCCCCCCCCCCCCAAGTGTAGAGTTCACTTAGGAAAGACATAACTACAGGGGAGTAACAAATCTTGACACCCCCCAGTCATCAATTTCAGGCTGAATCTCAGGCTCTCTAATTAATCATTGTTTTATCAGAGCTTAAAGTTCAAGTTAAAAATAAAAAGGCTATTTGTTAATTAATAGTAGGTCAACCACTGAACCAGCTAAATCTATTAGAGTAATCAGATTAGAGAAGATTAGATTTCTTCAGGCCTTTCTTCACGAAAGGTTTACGTAAGTATTTCACAGGGTTAATGCTCTCCCATATAAGAGGCTCCAGGCCTTACAGTGAAGCCTGACAGGTGGCAATATGGCCCACGTGAGGCTGGCAATTGGCAGGACAGAATATTTCTTTAGAACATTACTGTCTGCTCATGATTTGGACTCATTTAACAGTCACTTCTATGAGACAGTTGAGGACACACACACCTATACACATCTCTGGCAAGCTCCTCCTTTTCAGCTAACATGCATATATCAGCTACATGAATAACAGCACATTTACCACCCAATCTGGAGATCCCTCGTGGCAGGAGTCATTCTATTTCTTGGGCTCAGTAGTTATAAGATGTAGACTAGAGTTAACAGCTACTGGGCTAAATTTTTATATATTACTTCTGGGTTTGATTTTTAGGTGATTAGTTTGTCAAATACTAATGTCATTGGTTTACAGTTTAAAACTCTAGCATTATTTTAAGTAAAGTTGAACATGGCATATTAGACAAATGCAGGTAATACTGGGTGTCCGTGTTTCGTTCCACATCTTAACAGGAATGTCAGATATACTTTTTCTCCATCTAATCTGCTTGCTTCTTATAATGGGTTACTCTCATATCCTGAGCACCACCCACACTTCTGACGATGTAGAAGTGTGGTGGACTACTTGCCTAGCATGTACGAGGCCTTGGCTTACACTCCCAGCAGGAAGCATGGAGTGGATCACTGACAGAAGGTCAATGAGTATCTATGTAGTCATGTGCCAAACATGTTCCCTGTGCTCAGAGAGCTCATCCATCCATCCATCCATTTTTCAACTAAGAAGCATGTGTATTATTTGACATAAACCTGGAAATATCTGGGGAGAGGAAATTGTAAATGAGAAAAAGTCCCCATAAGACTGGCCCATAGGCAAGTCCATAGGGTATTTTCTTGACTATGTTTGATGTTGGAGGGTCCAGCTCTTTGGAAGCAGTGTCATCTCTAGAAAGGTGGTCCTGAATAGTAATAAAACACACTGAGCAAGTCATTAGGATCAATGCATTAAGCAGCACTCTTCCAGTCTCTGCTTCAGTTCCTGCTTCTAGGTGCCTGCCTTGAGGTTCCCTGCCCTTTTTTCCTTAAGGTGACAGAGTGTGACCTAAATGTCCTAAGATGAAATAAACCCTTTCCTCCCCAATTTGCTTTTGGTGGTGGTGTTTCATTGCAGCAGTAGTAATCCTAAATAAAACAAAACACCAGTATCAGAGACCAGGTTTGGGCTAGAAAGGCCATCAAGCTGAATGGGCTGGAGTGGGAACTGTAAAGGCAACGCTGAGAACAATGCAGACAACAGAAGCCAGGTTTGTGTGTGTGCCTCTTCTAAGAATATATGAATACATCAAAAATTAGTGATTGTTTTGGTTAGTCAACAAGGACTATTCACGGAACAGCTCTGAGCACTCCCAGGACAACACTAACCTGAGTTCCCTTTCACTTATGTTCACGGGCTTTCGATGTACTGTATCCTTATTTCAGCTATGAAAACTGATTCATAAATTTGCTGGACATGGTGATCGACTCCTGCAAAGCCAGTACTCAGGATGCTGATGTAACAGGACTGCCGTGAGTTCTAGGCTAGCCTGAACTACAGAGTAAGGCTCTGTCTCAAAAAGAACAAAGATTTTTGGGGCTTTTAAGGTTATCTTTTTGAAACATATGCTCTCATCTCAAAATATTAGAATGGACCCCTCAGTCAGTTAGACCCCCAACAATCTCTTATTGAGTATTTCAACTTATTGGACTTATAACTTCTATTCTCTGGGGTCTTTTCAATTATTCCAAAGAACTCGAATTTTGTCTTAAAAGCTATGGGTAGTAATAAAAGGGACAGTATAATTAAATCTGGACTTGAGAAAGAACACTGGAGCAGAAGAATCAAGGACCCTTAGAAGATGCAGAGCAGAGTCGGGACCTTAATACACAACCCAGGAGGAAGAAGATTCAGGCTCAGCGTGGGTGGCAGCCATGGGTGGCAGCGAGGACAGGAAGGGGAAAGCACCTGTCAACCAGAAGGCAAGCTGTATGAGGCAAGGAGCACCCAGGAGCAATGAAGGACTTCTTCCTTTTTTCTGGTCCCAAATACATCAAGATGTAACAGAGATTTAAACATAGAATAAAGCCTGAAGCCACACAAACACAAACAAGTACACCACTTGTACTTACTGGAAAAGACAAAGATTAAAGAACTCACCACTGAACTGGGTTAAATGTACACTGCTAAGTTTTCTGTGCATAAATATGACTATGCTTTTAAAAATTCATCACCAAACTCTCCCCACTTTTGACAACTGTCTCAGACTGCAAACTATATTTACCTGTGTTGAAAAGCTAGGCAAATGAATGGCCAGTCAAAGAAATATAATGTAGCCCTTTTTTGATATAGGTTCTCGATGTGTAGCCTTTTCTGGCCTACAGTTTGCTATATATACCAGGCTGGCCTTGAACTCAAAGATCTGCCTTGCTGGGAGGCTTTTGAAACTAAAAGATGTCAAGAAATTTCAAGATACTTTAAAAGCCAAATGTGTTAAGGAGCCAGAAAGATAGCTCAGTGGTTAAGAACACCAGTTGCTCATATAGAGGACCCAGGTTCAGTTCCCAACACCCACATGGTGTCTTAAAACTATTTGTAACTCCAGTGTCAGAGGATCTGATGCCCTCTTCTGGCATCCATGGGCACCATGCATGCCTGTAGTGCACAGACATGCACACATGCACAATATTCTCAGATATAAAATAAGTCTTTAAAATATTTTAAAAGAAAGATGTAATGTTAGGCATAGTGTCTTTAATTGTTTTGTAACCAAAGCCAACTTCACAATATCTCCTCACCACCCTTGGGTTAAATTGCCTAATTCTGGTAATCAATCTGGCTACACACACTAGAATGTGCCTTGTTCCCACTTTCTGGTTTGCCTTTCTTTAAGTGTTAGCCACATCTTAGGATTTCTCCCTACTTAGGAATCTGTACATCCCTCCACCTCTGCCTGGGCACACCACAGTTCACAGTTGCTCTGAACTTAAGGCAAACCTATTCGTGCACTTTGGTCTGAACGTGGGGCCTTGGGTATGAGGGTGGATATTTCTGTGGCTGCAGAGACCTCATCCCATTCCCCCTCTAAGAGGGGGGTGCTGTCTGCTTCTCTCCGGCCATGGCAGTAGCTGACCTGGAGAGTTCTTCCAAGCCAGGTATCTCAATACCCAGGAACTACAATCCTAAATCCAAGATTTAATTATATTCATTCAATTGTTCTAAGGCAAGAAAACATACAGCTTTTTGGTCTGAGTTTACTCTAGACTTCCACTAGAACCAAATGAAATCACTTCTGGTATCTTCCTGTGAGTTGAGGCTTTCCTGCTTGATATTTGACTTCACTGGAATGGAAAGGTCATGCATTTAAAGGCAAGCAGACAACAAACGGCTCACACAAGATTAAAACGAACAGTGAGGTTCACTAGGACATGGCTTTCTTTATTACTCCTTGATCTCTAAGCATTCTTATTTCTTAAAAGAAATGGGTAGTTGAACACCCAATGCCTTGGTTTGGTGTTCCATTTTATTCTTAAATTTTAATCCTATTAGCACAATGGCAAATCCTCATGCTAACAATCAGTTTCTTTGTAATGCTTCACAGAAGATTTAACTATTTAAGGTCTTTTCACCAGGAAAGGACAACCAAGATGAGCCTTGGCACCAAAGAGAGGAAAGTAAAAAGACCATACCTAAGCTTAAAGTGCTGCGATACTTCTTTTAGTCTGGAATCCATCACTGACTCAGTCTTCCCTGTATAGACTGTCTATTACAGTCTCAACAGTGCCAGAATTCCCATGATAAAGGCAAAATTAACATTCTTGGTGGAAGAGAACACGAGAAAACTGCACCTATGACTGTGTTTGTGCAACAAGCATCCTCTCTTTGGTGCCACGGCTCAAGCCCAGGGCCTCATTCAATCTGGGCAAGTGAATGGCTCTATCACTGAGCCATACCCCCAGGCCTCTGAAGACCTTGAAGACCACTCTCTGTTGAATGACTGACAGTATGAGAGATGGTTTCTAGGGTGACCCAGTGGGGTTATGGAGTAAATGATGACTCAGGGGCACAGGAGGACAATCTTGGTTATATTCTTTCCTGGTGAAAAGACCAGGCAAAACTCTATAGAGAAAGTTGTGAGCTCATATGTCAGTAATGGGCTTGGGGAGAAAGAGGAACAGGTACTGTGGAAAAAGGCAAAGACACCGTGTTAGAGTTGCCTATGCAAGTACATTATAACTTCTAGGTTAGATCCATACAGGTAGAAATAAGAAATCTTTACTATAAATTATTTTTTGTGCACTGGTGTTTTGTCTGCATGCAACTGTGTGAGAGTGTCAGACCCTGGAGCTACAGACAGTTGTGAGCTGCCATGTGGGTGGTAGGAATTGAACCCTGGTGTTCAGGAAGAGCAGTCAGTGCTTTTAACCACTGAGCCATCTTTCCAACCTGGAAGAAATCTTGAGAGTCTTGGCAAACAGGAATGATTCTAGAAACCTCATACTGACCTGGCAAGTTTGCTGAGACCAAGGACTTGCTTGTTAGGAAGATAACCAATATGGACCTTCAGGGAAGAGGGAGAGGTTATCAGCTAAGTAAAAACACAGAAAGCACTTCATAACAACACAAACAGATACAAGAAGGCCGTAGCATACATTCAAGTTAAGTTTATTACAGTGACAATGTATCTTTAAAACCTTTGAAGCAATTCCATACATATTTTCAAATCATATGAAGAAACTCCTTAAGAACATACTTGTTACTGAAATGACAAATTAAAAGTGAACTTGTAAGATGCCTTGGTAAAATTCTTGATTCAAATCTAAAAGCCTGTCAAGAAGAACTATACTCAATAAGGAAAAAAAAATGGGCACACAACATCACAGTATAGTCAGGGAGACTCCTTTAAATGGCAGCGACTGTACAGATGAATGATGTTATTCCATGTTATTCCATGGAGCAGGCCCAGGCATGCTGGAGGGCTAACTCAGCTTCCACCCTAGCCCAGATGCAGGGCCCTGAGCTAGCCCAACCCAACATCCACCCCACCCAGTTCTGCTGAAGTGTGTGAAGGGGTAGGTCCCTCAGATCCAAAACTGCAGGATCTTGATGGCACAGAGCAACAGAGGAATGCCCGAGGAGTCCCCATGAGGATCCAGTACTGATAGTGTGGCAGAAGCCAGAGGCCTCCAACCAGACCTCATTGCAATGAACATTTGCAAGTTAAGCTATTTGGGGCAAAAGGGTATACTGTGCGACACACCATCCATGACACAGTACAGCTTCCATGGCAGGATTCTGTTTGTTCTGTTTGTTTGTGAGTTTCTTTGTTAGTTTGTTTGTTTTGTTTTGTTGGGGGGAAGGTTGCAAGGACAGAGGGTGATATAAAGGGATGGACAGGGAGATGAATGGGATTGAGCTGAATGATGTGAAATTCACAAAGAATCAATTAAAAGTTCTTAAAAAGTGTGCAGAGATTAGATAGGTAATAGACGTGTAGATAGGTAGGCAGGCAGACAGACAGACAGACAGACAGACAGACAGACAGCACTAAATACTAAAGAGGGAAGTACCAAATGCTATTGGAATATAAAATATTGATAGCTCCCACATGCTCCTTTGCAGGGCTGAAGGCCAGCAGGGAGCAGGGTGAATATAGACATATCTATGACCTGCAATCCCACTCCTAGATACATGGGCAGCCTTGGTTGTTGGTTGGTTGGTTGCGGTTTTTGTTGTTTGTTTTGTTTTGATTGGTTGGCTTTTCAAAACAGAGTTTCTCTATAAGAACCTTGGCTGGCCTGGAACTTGATATATAAGCCAGGTGGATACCTGCCTTTGCCTCTGGGATTAAAGGTGTACGCCACCATGCCCGGATCAGGCCATATTGTTTTTAACAGCAAGAAAAGAAAACAAGTGAAGGGAATTGTGGTTTGTACAATGCAATAATATATAACAACAAAAATAAACACATCTTCATACATTGTACCGTTTCTGTTTTCCAACTATAAGAAAATAAAATATTTTAACAAAGCAAATATTAAATATTCATATTATACCCTACAAGTCTCCTATTGGAAAATTAATAAGAGAGTCAAAGTAGAATTAAACTATTATGAGAGTTGGTATATATAACAGGACATCTCTATTGTAAATATTCATGTCCTCAAAGGTGCATCTAATGACAACTCTGACTTATCTAGCTTGGATTCGATTCTCTCTCCCTAATATAAAAAGGGATAGAATCCAATTAAATCCACTAATACCATAACCTCTGGCTCCAGAAACTCTGCCGTCATCCCTGCTTGGGTCACAATGTCATGCTCTGTGTACATGGACCTTGGAGCAAGCAGTTCGTTTAAAATAGAGGGCAACGCTTTTCAGAGCAGCAGGAACCACCCTTAAAGTATGCAAGTTCAACCTCATTGTCCCAACCAACACACAGGGTGTTAAAGAGGAAAGGTCTGGTGGGCCATCTTTGGGAGTTGTTTTCAAGACAAAGTCTATGTGCATAGGCAAGCCCCAAACTCTTCATCCTCCTGCCTCCACCTCATGATTGCTAATGTTATAGGCATATGCCATCATCTGACTTGTTTGCTTTTTGAATTTCCTTTTCTTTTTAGTTTTTTGAAACAGGGTTTCTCTTTGTAGCTCTGGCTGTCCTGGAACTCACAACTCTCTGCATAGACCAGGCTGGGCTCGAACTCAGAGATCTGCCTGCCTTTGTTTCCTAGGATCACAGGCATGTGCCACTACTGCCCAGCTTAAATTTCCAATTATTAGGTTAGTCAAAATTGATAGTCAAAAATTACCTGTATAGACTGCAAATACTGAGACTATCAAGAATCAGTTGACAGTTTGAAATACAATTGTCCTAACTTAAGATTTTCATTATACTTTCTTAAATTATTAGATAATAATTTAATAATTATATTAATAAGAAGGACTTACCCTTCCCACAAATGGAACAAGGTGATGTTCACACATGGAAAACATATCTATATCCTTCACAATCACCATCTCATCATGATCCTCATCAAATATAGCATCATTCAGGACATCTGGAATCAGGAAAACACAAATCCACAAACCACTTAGGTTAAATACAAAAGGACTGTAAATATTTTTAAACCCTTACGAAACATTAAGAAAATAAAAGTGAAAACTAGTTTATTTTCCTTTCTAAGCAAGCTGCCTCTTTTTCTTAATTGATATAAAACATCTTCTGGACAACGTTTCAGGAGAAATGCAGACTTCCAAATGCATTTGTATCATGAGCTGGGGGGAAGGAGGGGAGGGGGCATGACAAAGTGAGCGGCTGTGTGTGGAGGTGGAGACGGGGGCTGCTCTTCCCACCATCACAGTTCCTAACAGAGATGTACAAAGATCCTGTAAACTTGGGAAAATTCTCCAAATTATCAGAGGAAATGTCAGACTTACTCTAAGTGGTTGCCTTCCTAAAGAAATAAATCCTATATTCTGCATGTGTATGCCTCTCTAGGGGGCAGCAGTCATGTAAGCTGTGAACCTCACACATATGGCCAGGCAGACAAGAGACAGTCAGACAAGATGCCTTATGTTTAAAGGCTGCACTTAGTAACGGTCCCTTCCTCATCTGCAAGGGAGAAGGTTACCCAGAGGATGTTCAAGGGAGCACTGAGTCCTTTAACATTCTGTGACAGCAAGAGCACCCTGCCCTGGCTGCAGAAAGATAAAGGGATATAAGCCACAGCCATCACTGTGATATAGCCATGGTGTTGACAAACTGGTAGATGCCCTAACAGTCTATGTAAGTGCCAGGTGTCATTGCCACATGAGAAGATTTCCTCACTTTTATAGAACAAACACATGCACAGGAAAACCCTGATCTCACGGCTTGGAATACCAGGTAACACTGAGACAGCTAGCTAGTATGGAACTTCAAGGATCTGGGGAATACTCAACCCACACAGTACAAGAAGACAAGAGTGGGGGATGAGCATGGCTTTGCAGCTGCCCACAGCAATTTTCCCCTTGGAAAGACAGGCTATGAGTCACAGAGATGTACAAATGCCCACCCCACTGCCTGACCTTCAGGGGCTCAGGTACTGAGTCATGCAGAAACCTCTGTTTTCATGAGGCCACTTGGAATCGCCTTGGATTGAGTGGCAGGAGAGTCACTACTGTGGCCAGCAAGAATGGACACGTGCAGGGTTTAAACACAGACCAACAGGGATAAGAATGGAGCAGGGACAAGCTCTGTCATTCTCTAAGTAAATGCTTCTTCTCTGACAACGGTCCCCTATGCAGAATACTCTGCCCTAACCTTTGGTTGCATTTCTAAAAGCAGTTTAAATATAGCTCCTTGGTGTTCCCAGAAGTACCCTGGATTTCTCCAGTACCGTGATAAGGCTATGGACAGCTCACAAAAATTCTTGGTCATATGAGAAATAAACATGAGAGTATAAATATGAGAATAAAAATAAAACAATGTTTCTAAATAAACTAAAGAGAGCAGGGGATGCCAGGCATCCATTTTCTCTGGCAAAGGAAATCTTCCAACTTCTCACAATTACACACATATTAGAGTCAACCTCAAGCTAGGCTAAGCAGGACCTAACTGGCTGTTGGACCTTAGGCAAGGCACAATGTGAGGAACAGGCTAGACTATAAGATCACTTTAGTAGAGTTCTCTAGAGATAAGGGCTAAGCTATCTAGGCTAGACTTGAACCAATCATCTGCCTAACCCAGCTTTCCAAGTAACTGGGATGATAAGATTGTACCATCAGGCATGGCTCCATCGGTAATCTTTTGAAAATTCATTAAGGTCATAAAAAAACATGAAAGAGTCATAAAATTGTCAGAGTAGAGGAGATTAGTGAACTATGATAGCTAAGTGCAATTAAAACTAAAATCAGAATTTGAATAAACATGTTGGTTAACATCATTATGCCAATATTGACTTAAGTGTTAGCAACTGTACCATGGGCATGGGAGGCATCTGGGGTAGAAGCTGGAGAGATGGACTATGAAAAAAACCCTCTGTACCGTCTTTGTAATTTTGCCATAAGTCTAAAATTACTTCAAAATTTAAAAAAAGGATGATGTCCAAGAACTGCTGTGTATAAACAATGGAGTCTAACTCAGTGAAAGACAATGAACTGCAGACACAAAGCAGTATGTTCGGTCTCTGTGTGGCATAAAGTCACAAACACAAAAGGCTCCTCTCGTGCATGGCCAGCAACACGCAGCCAACGACAGATCACATATGCATCAGTGTCTGAGAAGGCTCTATCTCCTGGCATAACAGTCTTCTCAGCTCAGTTTTGTGCAGTTTGAAGAGACAGCCAATTGACACACTATTGCCCTAGGTGTGAAGTTCTAGGAAAGGCCAAAGTATAGTATAGTATTGGGGTGGGGAGGTTAGGTGGCTTTCAGGGGCTGGGGAGAGCGGAAGTGCAAATTGACAGGGAGGAAATTTGGTGGTGGCCCTATCATCACCTTGTAGCTAGTTGATTGTGTGTGTGTGTGTGTGTGTGTGTGTGTGTGTGTGTGTGTGTGTGTGTGTGTGAAAGAGAGAGAGAGAAAGAGAGAGAGAGAGAGAGAGAGAGAGAGAGAGAGAGGTCAGCTATACCTTAACAAATTTAACTATTTTTTATTATAATGCAATATGCAGTCTCCTGTGTGGCGTAAACATTTATCCCCCAAAAGAAATGATGGAAGGCTAAATCACAAGCCTAATAAAATAATTACTTAGGGATTACAAATAAGAAAAAAAAAGGGGAAACAGCTAGGAATGAAATGAATTTGACAATTTTTTAGAGATTTCTTTAAATTATGTGTATGGGGACGGGGTATATGCACATGTGAATGCAGAAGCCTGGAGACCACAGGACACCGAATCCCCTAGAGCTGGAGTTAGCAGTACTTGGAATTGAACTTGCGTCCTCTGGAAGAGCAGCCAATGTTCTTGACCACTGAGTCATCTCCCCAGCCACGCGATGTAGTTTTGACTTTTGAGTTGATATGTTTATATACTCAAACCAAGGAGAAGCCTAACTGTCCTCCGAAGGCTTAATGCTTTGTGTAGAACTGACACTACTGTGTTACCTGTATCACATTTCATTAAAATGAACCCAGACTGTAAACTAGACCTCACCAAGTCAGTTTTCTTCAATAATGAAGGTTCCCTGCTTTATTTACTTTATGGTTTGCTCCCACATATCTGAAAGCTGCCATCTGTGGATAATAAGAACAAAGCCTTATCACAAATTGTTTTAATTTCCTGCCTGCTATCAGCAGCAAGAAGGTAACCCTGGAAACGGGGTTCATAGCATCCTCCTTCCTACTGCCTGTTAGTCACAACCACAAAGGAAACCAGAGCAGTCTCCTGACGTTGGTCTGTCCACACCACCACTGCCCTTGTCAATGTTAAGCAATGAAGCAACATGGCTGAGCAGCCATCCCTCAAGCCTCTGGCCCAGTAGGACCCCTCCTGAAAATACAGTTAAGGCACACATGTGATGCTCTCTAAACATCTTCTGAAGCAAAGATGTCAGACCTCTCCCATGGTTGTGTTAAAACACAAATTGCTGGGTCCCATCCACAGTCTCTGTAGGTCAGGGTAGGCTTGAGAATCTGACTTCTGAAAAGCTCTGAGACTCTAAGATGCTGGTCCAACCCCACAGAGAGTGCCTGGTGTCGAGCATCTCTGCTGCTACCTAAACCTTAGCATCTCCTACATGTTCCTGCTCAAATGTGTATGTACATTTAGGACAAAGAGACATGTTTTGCCAGGGGAAAGGACAAAAGGGAAAGACATGGGAACTATCTTGCTTTTTACCACCATCATTGTTTTGGGCACAAGAATGGCCTTCAAGGCCAGGGTGTGATACTTGATTCATCTTCCAGCATGCAAACCTGATGAAAGATGGCTTTGGAGCCTTGAATGAACATCCATCTGAAGGACAGGAAAGATATGGCAGGGCTTATATCCTGTCTAGAGAGAAAGATAAGGGGAAGGAACAATGCAGCCCAGGCAGGCGGGAGCAACACAACCCAGAGCATGTCATTTCTTTTTTTTTTTTTTTTGCGTTCTTTTTTTTATGTATAATTTATTTTTTCTTAAATCGTAATTCATTCACACAGGGGTTATAAACATAGAAAGGCAGGATGTGGGGAAGGGAATGACACTGGAGTGTGGGTGTTCAGGGGGAATACAGATATCTTCAGAACCGGGTATCGGCTGGGTGAAGGTTCAGGGGACAAGTCACTATGACTCTGCCTATGACTCGCTTGTCCTTATCTAAGTTGGTATTGTCTGCCAAGGCTACCCATTAACAAGGTCTATGGCTACTCAGACTTGCAAATTTCCACAAAAGCTGCCTGTTTGCATTAGCTTATAGCCATCTGTTTCAATGTTTTTCCACTGAGACCCAAGACTTGGTGTTAGCATACATGTGTGACAGGCCTATTGCTGATTTTAGGCCTATGACTGATTTTAGGCCTTCAGTGTGTAAGCAGGGCTGCCCCTGACATCTCCCTTCTCTAAGTATAGAAGGGCTGTGGCAATTCTAAACTTGCGAAGGCGGGGATAGAGGCCTGACCTCCAGTATTTGAAGGGGACCTTGTAATGGCTCCAGTCCCCCTGTCATTGTCCAGTGAGGCATGAGGGCCATACCCGTTCCGATGTCTTTTTCCTGGAGAGGGGATACTTTTGACATCAACCCCTATGCAGTCAGGCTTGTCCCTCAGGGAACCCAGAAAGATATTTTTATCTTTTATTTATATTCCCTTGCAGTGCTTAGCCTTGCAGCCTAAGCAAGAATTCAGATCGCCTGTCAGAGGGGGTTCTGGGTGGCCCCTCTCTGCTTGGTCTAGGGGCAGAAGTCCCCCCTTTTAGGTTGGGTGGAGATGGGTTTTGGAAACACCCAGTATAAAGTAACAACCTCATCTTGAGTCTCGTGGTCCTCCATAGCTAACTTATGATAATATATCTAAGTAGGTTTTGCTACCAAATTATCTGTTGTTTCACAGAGTTAGTCAGCCTATTTGAGGGCCAGGGACCAGCAGAAAAAAGCAAAAAGAACCCAAATAATGGTCCCAAGATGGGAGGAAATAGGGTTGACAACCTTGGAGAGGCTGAAAACCAATTCTTGTACCAGCATTCATCTGTCTCTTTCTCTCTCTGATTTTTCTTAGGGCCTTCACTACCGATTTCATGCTCTCTTTAACCCTCCTTGTCTTGTCTATGTAAAGGCAATCTTCTTCTTAAAGGGCTGTACACAGTCAAGAGCTGTACACAGCCTTTTCTATTGTAATAGAGTAAATCAAGTCCAATAAGGATCTTTGTGATTTTAGGAGGTCTCTTCAGACAGCAAAACGAGGGATAGACCCTCTTACCCTTAAAGGGAATGGCCCAGACCCAATTCCCTTATGGGGCCGAGGATTGATATGCCTGTCTGATACCACAGAAGGCACAGCTAACCGGGTACCAAAAAGATTAATGAAAAAAAAGATACCCCACAAAGCCAGGCCCAACCATAAACATGATGAATAACAATTTACATCCACGGAAGAGAAATCTCCCTGAGAATCCCCTTCTTTTTCTTTTCCAGGTAAAAATGAATCACCCGTGATGTCTGCTATTAGAAGTTCTAATCCAGATGCTGGATTATACTACTCCGAACTTATACTACTCAGACCTTTGAAGGGTCACAAACAAGAACATCAAACAGCTAGAGATTGACATCACTAATCTGGAGCATGTCATTTCTTAATTCTTCTAGAAGGTCAGGTAAGGCAGTATTACCACCATGTATAAAATGAAAAGGAGGACAGCATCAGTAATCATAAAGCTAGTTGAGGCCAGGCAGTGGTGGCGCACGCCTTTAATCCCAGCACTTGGGAGGCAGAGGCAGGAGGATTTCTGAGTTCGAGGCCAGCCTGGTCTACAGAGTGAGTTCTAGGACAGCCAGGACTACACAGAGAAACCCTGGCTTGGAAAAAAAAACCAATAATAATAATAATAATAATAATAATGGGAACATGCTTTTGTTTTTTGGAAATAGAGTCTCATGTATCCTGGCCTCATCTCCCCATGCCTGGTTAGCATAGGGCAATGCTCTGCAAAACGAATCATTAAGCAGTTTATTACTGCATGAATACAGTGGAGCATGCTCACACAACTTACTGTACACTCACATATTACATGATGTTAATGGCGTACATATTTGGGTGTTTATACATACAGTCTATTGTTAAGACCATGACAAAGTAAACACAAGGTTAAAGCATAGACAGATTAACAGAATGGCAAATAGAAGGGGGGGGACTCTGCAGGTACAACAGAAAAGACTTCCACAGTGAATAAGCGGGAGCACACCCTGAAACAACAATTAAGTTTAACAAAGCCATCCGGAAGCGCAGAGGCTTACTCTCAGTCAAGGATTGGTGCGTCTCATTGTTGTATGGCTATGCTCTTCACCTACTGACAGCACAGCAGCTTGACACACATCAGTAGTGGTTGTCCTGATCAGCAGGGCTCCATTACAGTCTTGTGGAGTCACTGCAATACATGTAAGTGATGCTGAAGTCTAGGGAGGTGCAGAACTGCATACGCACCTACTTCTAATTCCAGGGCACGTTCAGTGGTGTGTATGTATATGGTCTTGCCATAATGACTGTCTACATAGTCAGAGTTCTCTTAGTCTTGAGTTTGAATAACCTTGGTCATTGTTTCTCACACTGGACTATTTCTCACAATGGATAGTTGGACAACATTACATGAAACCTCAAGGCTTTTGCTTTGAAAGTTTTAGGGTTCATAACCTAGAACTGAGTTGTCAAGCCCCTTCTAGGCAGCCTGCCTGGCCCTCATTTGTCTTCTCCCAGTATTTAGTACCTGAGTCTAGGCGGCCCCAATCTCCTATCGTTACCACCTCTGCTTCCCTGATATATTACCATCCAGCTGAGTTCATCAGGGACCCTCTGAAGAAGCTGACCCAGCCTCAAGCTCCTACAATACAGAGGAACTTTTATGAAAGCAAGAATTTTATAATCCAAATTACATTTCCTTATAACGTTTCCTTAATCGTTATCAAATCTGGTACTTGAAACAGAACTGCAGCCAGGCAGTGGTGGCACATGCCTTTACTTCTGGCACTGAGGAAGCAGAGGCAGGTGGGACTATGTGGGTAAACTTTGCTAATTAACAAAGTCCACCATGACCAGATAGCCTCTGGGCTCAGTGCAATATGGGAGACTCCCATCTCCTTCTCTGACCTTGTGTGGGGAATTCTAAGCCCCCCATATACATCTCTACCTGAGGGATGTCATGTTGCCTCATAGGACCCATTTCTTTCTCCTGACAAAACCTGTCAGCCAGACCTGAGCTTCCTGAAATGCTTCTCCATGCTGATGAGGTGTTCCAGATACCCTAAGCCCTCAGCCAATGACCTTGCCCAACCTGGATGTCCCTACCCTCAGTCCTCTAAATCTTTATAAGCCTTGAATCACCCTAAGTAAAGTTGATCTGCCTACTGACTGCGGGTTCAGTGTGGTTTATTCACTGTTTGTACTCACAGGGCTGCCAAATACCACCCCCAACCCCATTCCCTACTCGCACTGCCCTCGTGTCCTGTATCAGCGATGGTCCATTAGAGCAGGAAGACCCACAGGTCTCTACGAGTTTTTGGTTAGCCCAGTCTACATTGTGAAACTCTAAGAAGAAAGAAAGAAAGAAAGAAAGAAAGAAAGAAAGAAAGAAAGAAAGAAAGAAAGAGAAGAAGGAGGGAGGGAGGGAGGGAGGGAGGAGGGGGAAGGAGGAGAGGAGGAAGGAAGCCATGATGAGTTATTCTATAGTAAAAAAATTAAACTTGAATAAACAAATGCTTTAAAATTTTTGTATTTTGCTGAAAATGCTTTTTCCCAGAGTATATTAAATATTTGTGTTATTCTTATATTTATTATTTTTTGTGGGAGCTTACTGTTTTTAAGTCAAGTAATCTAGGACTTGCAGTGTTTGCCAGACCTGGGCTTTGCTTGGGATGTTAAGAGTTAAAGTTTCTTTTCCTTTTTATTTTATACCTTGCAAAGTTTTCCGAATGTTTACATTTTGGTGTTTAGATATTTTTTTGCGGTGAAGCATGCATTTCCATCCGCGGTCCCTGATCAATGTTAACAGCGAGCACCTTGGTGCTTCTCACTGCTTCCTTCCTGGACAGCTTCTTCAGCTGAAGGGCTTGCAGAATACCCATCAGTCATAGACTGGAGAGGCTGAGACTGGCGCATACGAAGTGGTTCTGAGTCACCAACCCCCAACAACACACCAGTGACCTTACCAGCAAGACTTGGGTGTATGACTTTAATTAGAAAAACAACTGTTCACCCAACTTTTGCTTTGGCTCTCCATGGGGGACAGATGCCAACCTGGAAGCAGTCCAAGGTTCTTGGCTGCTGCATGGAAATTGTGCTTTAAGACACTGCTGTGGACCAAGGACTTCTCCAGCATATGTTTACTGGGAAGCAGTGTGAACATCAAGAATCGCCACAGCAGCTGCTGCTGCAGGACTTGATCCACTGTCTGTCTCACGGTGCTAAGTGGAGGACCAGAAGCAACTGGGCTGACAGAACCAGCAACATACTGGAATAGATGAGCTCTGAGCAGTCCACTGAGGAGCTGGTCTCAGTTGAACAAGTCTGCTAAGGGCTGTGCGGAGTAGTGTTCCGAGTCTGCAGGACAGCTGCCATGGAGGTTTCAGGAGGAGCTGGCTGGCAGGGTTGATTACAGGATTGGCTATAGTTCATACTCTTGCCATTTTCTACATACATTGGATGGTGAGATGAACCTGGAGCTCTCTCTGAGCTAAAGCTACATGCAGTGGCTTTCACAGTATTTTTTAATTTATTTGAAAATCCAAGCATTAGCCAGGCAGTGGTGGCACACGCCTTTAATCCCAGCACTTGGGAGGCAGAGGCAGGTAGATTTCTGAGTTTGAGGCCAGCCTGGTCTACAGAGTGAGTTCCAGGACAGCCAGGGCTACACAGAGAAACCCTGTCTCGAAAAGAAAAAAAAAAAAACAAAACAAAACAAAAAAAAAACTATGTAAGTACTTACTCGAGGTTATCAGTAGGAAATAGATGTTAATAGCATAGAGGGTAGACATCTGTCCAGCATTAGTAAAGGCTTATAAATATAAAGGTCGTGTGTGTCATTTATCCAGTAACTGAATGATCAAAGGCGGAGTAGACACTGTGGATTGAAATTAAATATTTTTCTAACAGGAAGACAGAGGCAGGAGAATTTCCAGGGACTAGCTAGCCATCTAGCCAATCAGCGAGCTGCAAGTTCAGAGAAAGCCACTGTCCCAGGTACCAGGTGGAGGAGCAACTGACTAGCATGCACAGGGCCCCCGGTTCAACGTCTGACATCACACACCTATTAACTGTGGAACTAGCATCATTTCACAGCTGCCTCTCACTGCTACTGCAATGAGTTTGGCTTGACTTTGCTAATCTCGCGTGGTTCCTCTCTGCATAACCTGGTAAAAATGATCTTTTAGTTTTTTTTTTCCTACATAGAATACATAACACATAACCTGTGTATTAATCTGTTTGCTATTGGCAAGGCTTCCTGTCAATAGCAGATTATCACCTTTCAGAAGACTTGAAAGTTACACATGAACTGATTCTACAGGGGTTGGTGCCCGACACTAGCACTGCTCAGTGGACAACTGTGGAGTGCTGCGGCTGAACACTTCAATCCTCTCCCATCTTCCTCACTAATTGTAAGACAATGGATAGTTAAGTCACTTCCATACAGTACCTAACCTTGAATATATGCATCATGCTTTCTTGTAGTTTCAAAATATAGTATCAAATTTCTGTATGTTTGTTTGTCAGTCCAACAAAGAACAATGTATCTCTATGTAGGACTTGTGTGTTCCTCTCTTCAAAAGGGAGGTCAATTATGTTTCCTGGTGTTTGTGGAGCCCATGGATTTCCTTTACTAAGAGCCTTCTCTTTCGATGCTTTGCCGATTCCCAGTCGTGTGGCTCACGTTTCTCCCATCACTTCCCAGCACCTCATCTTGGATGACCATCAGCCCACTGCCCAGGATGAGTGATAAATGCCTCTTCCACGTCTATCACTTGACTCCATTTGTGATGGTATTCAACATATGAAAATCCTGAAGTTTTTATGTTAGTCATACTTTATGGTTTCTAGATTAAGCCATGATCAAGTCGTTTTCTATTACAGAACTAAACACATCTAAAACCACAGCTTTATTTATGTTTTAAAGATTCACATACTTTTAAATTTTGCCAGAGTTACATGGGCCCCTTTTTAAAGGGACACAAGAACCCTGCTTAGAATTCCAACTAATAAATTTAAAATTAAAGGACCAAAGATCATTTCGAGTAAATGCCAGATCTAGGCAGTCACCAACAGATCCTAAATAAGTAAGTGACAGGCTGGCTGGAAACTCTGTAATTGACAAGATTGGCTGAGACACTTAAGGCTTAATGTTAGAAACGGAAGACATTTAGCTTCCCCAGACAGAATCACATGCTTCTACTATGCATTGGTCTTGCCTACACTTTTTTGGTTTGAGAGACGAGCAAGCCTCTCAATCTGATAATCAGTGCAATACAAGAAATAAAGGGCTCACGATAGACTAACTCTTGGGAATAAAATAAAGGCTGAAGTGGGAGACTGCATGACTAATGGGCAGCTTCAGCAACTTAATAGAGCCTAAATAGTCAATGTGAGACACCTAGAAGATCCTTAAGGATGGGGCTGGAGAGATAGGTCAGTGGTTAAGAGCACTGGCTGCTCTGTCAGAGGTCCTGAGTTCAATTCCCAGCAACCACATGGTGGCTCACAACCATCTGTAATGGGATCTGATGCCCTCTTCTGGTGTGTCTGAAGACATGACAATGTACTCATATGCATAAAAGATCCTTAAGGAGGGGCTGGAGAGATGGCTCAGTGGTTAAGAGCACTGGCTGCTCTGTCAGAGGTCCTGAGTTCAAATACCAGCAAACACATGGTGGCTCACAACCATCTGCTATGGGATCCAATGCTCTCTTCTGGTGTGTCTGAAGATAGTGACAGTGTATTCATATATAATAAATAAATAAATCTTTAAAAAAAAAAAAGATCCTTAAGGAGAGTTCCCTAGTATAATGTGGGAATTTTGTTTAAATCAAGGTCAGTTAATACAAAGAAGCCTGTGAAAGAATGGAAACTGCAGCACTTGCTACAGACTGAATGATAAGGGCTGTGGCCAGCTTCACGTGTGAGTATAAATTACTTTTCAAATCCTTATATTTTAGAGATCAGTAGAATGTTTAGTAATGAAATAATAACACATCAGGGACTTGCTGTAAGATGCTTCAATGAAGAAAGGTTGTGAGGCAGGAAGGGGCAAAGCAGGACAGACCTACTATGTTGACAGTCCCCGAGGTTGCATGATGGGAGCACAGTTTATTCTCATGCATGCTTGGAACTCTTTACAATAAAGGAGATTTAAAATCTGTAACTCTGGGCTGGAGAGATGGCTCAGTAGAGCACCAGCTGCACTTCCAGAGGACTGGGTTTGGCTCCCAGCACCCACATGGTGGCTAGCAACCAACTGTAACACCAGTTCCAGCACCCTCTTCTGATCTCTGTGAGTGCTCACACATACACACACACACACACAGAGAGAGAAAGAGAGAGAGAGAGAGAAAGAGAGAGAGAGAGAGAGAGAGAGAGAAGGCAGGCACACAAAACACTCACACCCCCCAAAAATAAAAATAAATAAAGCTTCTAAAGATAATTTTTAAATGCATAATCCCAACAAGACAAAGCACTGAATGGTCTATCTTTCTGAAACAAATCCAAGTATACATCAAGTCCATCAGTTAGTGTATGAGACAAGTTGCTAAGGATTCACACAGGAATGCCTACAGTCCTCTTTTGTTCTGAAAGTATTCTACTGTAAAACAAAATTCTAGTATATCCTTGGCCTTAATTAAGTATAACAAAATTACCAGATAGTTCAGATAATCCCAACTACCTCACCCTAGGTTGTTCCTGAGTGTAACTGCCACAGACTCGGTGGAGAATCTACACCTGTCAGAAACATCTCCCTCACATAACATGGAATTAGGATCCATGTAATCCAGATTTCTAATCTCAAAACCAGTAATTAGACATCAGCCCTCTCCTGGTCAATTTTGGTACTGCAGCCTTATTCACTGAAACACTAAACTCAAATTACCAAAGGACACTGCAAATGCAAACCTGGAGAGATGCCAGGGTGTAGGAGTTTCTAGAGCCAGACAAAGCAAACAGCAGAAAAAAACACAAAGGAAAAGAAGAAGGCCAAGTAAATTAGTACCACACTGCCATCGACTGAAAGCCACATCACACTGACACTCCTGATCCTCTCAGCTTGGATGCTTGTCAGTCACCATCTGGAGCAAGTCTTCCCTGTGCCTCAGTTTCCTTGTCTACAACATGGGAATACTGCACGTTTGTTAGGGCTATTATGAAGATAAAGCAAGGTGACACCTGTCAAGGACTCAAGGGGGGCTCAAAGTCAGCAGGCAAAGACATCAAGTGACCCTTTATGGTGCCATCTCCCAGAACTAACCAAGTGCCCTTACTAAGGGCTCACTGCACCATGTGGCTACAGTCACATTTCTCTTCCCCGTGACTGGTCTTTCCTCTAAAGGCCCTCCTGGGAGAGCAAGAACCGTATCCAGCTTCACTTCTTGTATTCTCAGCACTCTGCCCTATGCCTGGAAGACAATAAAAAACTTTAAGTGCCTCCAAACCTGGTGGTACAAACCCTTAATCTCAGCATTCAAGAGGCAGAGGCTGGTGGGTTCCAGGCCAGCCAGGGCTACAGAGAGACACTGTCTCAAAATAAACAAGCAAGCAAGCAAACAAATAAATAGAAACACTAGTAAAATTCCCAGTTAATCTTATGAATAAATATTTAGTACTGCTTTGGGTTGAATTGTACCCTACCAAGAAAGTCCTGCTGAAGATCTGGGTCCTCTGAATATGATTTTCTTAGGCACAGTGATGTGCAGGTATAACTCAGCAAATCCAGATGAGACACACTGCAACCAGAATCTTTCATCAGCAGTGTCCACACAAGACAGAAGCAAGGACACTAACAGAGGCAGAGGCTGGAGCGAGTGATAGCTTCAAACCAGGGAACATGAACTGAGTTCTACAACCGGAAACTGGGAGGAGGCATGGAAAGTTTCCAGTACAGTTTCAGAGGGATCTAGGGTTTGCTGGTTCATTTTCAGACTTGGCACCCAGGGCTGTAAAATCCCCAGCTTAAATCCCCACTGTGGTATTGTTCTTGGCAGCCTAAGAAACTAGTATCAGTACCAATGCTGTGGTAGTGGTTTGAATGAGAATGTTTCACCCGGCAGACACATCAGCTCATGTTTAAACGCTTGGTCTCCAGTTGCTTGGTCCCCAGTTGGTAGAACCTTTTTGGAAGGATTAGGAGGTGTAACCTTGTTGGAGAAGGTGACACTGGGCATAGGCTTGGAGATTAAGAGCCCATGTCAGGCCCAATCTCTTTCTCAGCATCTGCCTGCCCCCCTCCCCCTCTCTCTGCCTCCAATCGGAAAATAAGATTAAAGCTTTCAGCTACTGTTCTAGTACCTTGCCTGCCTGCCTGCTGCTACACTCACTTCCATGATGGTCATGGATTCACCCTCTGAAACTATACAGCCACCATTTAAATTTCCTTTATAAATTGCCTTGGTCATGGTGTGTCTTCACAACAGGCAAGCTTGTTTGCCATTCCAGTGTTGCATGCAGTACCTTTACCTGCCCATTTCTGATTTTTTCTCCTCTCGTCATGACAGCTCTGATCTACATAAACTACTGTAGCAACAGCATTCTTATTCCCTCTTCATTCACAGTGCTCTTTCTGGCAACAAATAAGCTCTATCTAATAATTCACTAACAAAATTAACAGAAATTATTAGTGAGTCAAGATTTAAATGAGCTATGTATTCGTGTTTATTCATTGACTTTTCATCCCTTAAAATGAACTGGTATAGCTGGGCAGGCTGAGCAGTGGTGGCGCAGCCTTTAATCCCAGCACTTGGGAGGCAGAGGCAGGCGGATTTCTGAGTTCGAGGCCAGCCTGGTCTACAGAGTGAGTTCCAGGACAGCCAGGGCTATACAGAGAAACCCTGTCTCATTAAAAAAAAAAAAAAAAAAAAGATGAACTGGTATGTATATGTCTGTGTGTGTGTGTGTGTGTGTGTGTGTGTGTATGTGTGTGTGTATGTGTATGTGTGTCTGTG
>NW_021621003.1:3030163-3045103 GCF_004785775.1 Grammomys surdaster | reverse complement strand
ATATACATATACATATACATATACATATACATATACATATAGATAGATAGATAGATAGATAGATAGATAGATAGATAGATAGATAGATAGGTCATCAGTTTCTCATCTCTTAAGAACCTGGGGCTTGTCAGTTTAGCTAGACTAGGTAGCCAGCAAGCCCCAGAGATCCTGTCTCTATCTCATCAGTGCTAAGATAACACAAGTATGCCACCTTGCCTTGCTTTTTTGTGTGGGTGCTGGGAATCAAACTTGGGTCTTTTTTAATGGTTATTCAGTAAGCACAATATCAACTGAACCATCTCCACAGGCCCTATAATATATATTTTTAAAACATGGATGAATTTTACCTTTCATCCATGATATAGGAGCATGTACTATTCTTCTAGAGGACCCAAGTTCAAACCCTAGCCCTCACAACTACCTATTACTACAGCCTCAAGGAATGTGATGCCCTCTCCTGGCTTCGTATGTGCATGTGCCCTCCCTCCCTCTCTCCTCCCCCTCTCCCTTACATATAATTAAAAAGTAAAATAAATCAAGAATTTTATTTATCTACCTCAACACTTTAGCTGTCATAGTCGGTATTTTATCAATTGTATTAGGGTTTTACTGCTGCAAAGACACCAGGACCACAGCAATTCCTATTTATAGAGAAACATTTCACTGGGGCTGGCTTACAGTTTCAGCAGTTTAGTCCATTATTGTCATTCCAGGAAACATGGAAGTATGCAGGAAGACATGGTGCTGGAAAAGCCAAGAGTTCTACATCTTGATTTGCAGGCAGAAGACTATCACACTGGGCAGAGCTTGAGCATGGAAGGCCTCAATGCCTGCCCCATAGTGATACACTTCCTCCAACAAGGCCATGCCTCTTAATAGTGCCATCCTATGGGTCAAGCATTCAAACACGAGTCTATGAGCCACCACATTCCACTCCCTGGCCCCCCGAGGCTTGTAGCATATGCAAAATGTACGTAGTCCAACTTTAAAAGTCCCCATAGTCTCAGTTTCAATGGTGTTTAAAAGTCCAAAGTTCAAAGTCTCTTCTGAGATTCATGAAATCCCATAACTGTAATCCCCTTTAAAATCAAAATAAAAAAACAGATCCCATTCTTCCAAGAGGAAGAAGTATATTACAGTCAACAAAGCTAAAAGGAATTAGAGATCCAAAAAGCATTTTGATGTCAGACATGGAGATGTATTTTTGAGTTTGTCCAACTGGTTTGGGTCTAGCTCCAGTCCAGTGTTTCCTCACTACACTCCTTTCCATCGTTTTGGAATGGTAATTATATCCTGTGCCACTACAAGTTGGAAGTCTGTGGGAAGACCCCACTCAGATGAATAGGAATTAAAGAATAGCTTAGGTCAAGGCATAGTAGCACACACCTTTAATCCCAGAGGCATGCAAATCTTTGAGTTCAAGGTCAGCCTGGTGTACAGAACAGGTTCCAGAACAGGCAAACTAGACAGTGGAGGAAACCATTGAATACAGAAAGTTGGTGAAGATGGTATTAAAAGAGTGGGCCATGTTCCAGCCCCAGAAAGCAGAACTTGGTACCTTCAGCCACATGGTTGTGGTTTTGATTCAATGATAGAAGGGGTTATGGAATTGCCCTCCACAACAAAGAAAAGCCACTGAGGCCAGGTGTGTGGAAGGGGTGTCCCTGCAATGAGGCTGAAAGGTACCGTGTAAAGCTGTGAAGACGAAGCCTAGATTGCCTTGGAGACCAAGAGGTTAGAGATGCCAAGAGTCCTAGGATATGTCCTGAGGAAAACTGCTAGCCCACAAGCTATAGCTCAGTAGTGACAGCCAGAGGGAGACTTAGTATGCAGGCAGCCCTATCACAGATGGCCAGAGTCACTCCCACAGAAAGGCAGGTTCTGGAAGGAGGAGAGAGGTGTGACAGGGAAGGAGGTGGAAAAATGACAAACTCTCCAGGGGCAAGAAATGAACTGAAAAGAAGCCAGAAGAGAAAGGAAAGCATGGAGAGTATTAAATAAGTAAATAATTTCTGCCATAAGTCAACAAGGAATTAATAAATAAAGCACCAGGCATACAAACTATAAATCCCTGTTTGTCCACAAGCTTTTAAAAGAAATCAGGCTCAGGCTCTCAAGGCCTGGCTCAGCTCTCACGCATAGGATCCGGTAGAGTGGTAGCACCCACATGTTGGTTCACATGTCTGTAACTCCAGTTCCAAGGGATCTAATTAATGCCTTCCTCTAGCCTCTGAGGGCCCCTGTAAATATGTGCATAAACACAGGAAGGCAAAACATTCATACATGTAAGATAAAAAAAATTTGGAAATTACTAGGAAATTGTTACTTTTTTGGAAAAAATAGGTATGGCTATTTGTCAAGAATCCAACATGGATGGGGTGGCTCACAAGCCCCTCTCCTAAGGCTCTATCTCAGTTGATGGCCTCTGGGGGAGGAAGAGTCAGTTTAAGGGTGTGACTCCCAGCAGCCAAACAGTCCAGTGGATGCCCATGAGTATATGGACGCCATAGGTTTCATAAATTTAAATTTGTAAATATAAATTTACTAAAAAATGAATATAAAATTTAAAAGGCAGAAAGTTGGGAAAGAGAGGGCAGGAAGGGAAAGTGGGGGCCGGAGGATAAAAGAGAATTAGGAGGGGTTGGGGTGAATTTGATCTAAATACCTTGTATATATACATGAATGGAATTTTTTGAGACAGGGTTTCTATGTGTAGCCCTGGCTGTCTTTGGAACTCACTCCCTAGACCAGGCTGAGCTTCTCAAACCTCTGATTGACAGGATTAAAGGTGTGTGCTGCTGCTACCACTTGGGTATGAATGGAATTCTTGAAGAACTAATAAAAACATTGTATTTTGCAGAGCAGTGGTGGTGCACGCCTTTAATCTCAGCACTTGGGAGGCAGAGGCAGGTGGATTTCTGAGTTCGAGGCCAGCCTGGTCTGCAGAGTGAATTCCAGGACAGCCAGGGCTTTACAGAGAAACTGTCTTGAAAAAAACAAAAAACAAAATATATATATATATATATTAAATATATATATATATATATTTAAAACTAACCATTTGGGGCTAGAGAGATGGCTCAGTGGTTAAGAGCACTGGGTATTCTTCCAGAGGACCTGGGTTCTATTCCCAGCACCCATGTGGCAGCTCACAACTGTAACTTCAATTCCAAGAGATTCAATCCCTCATACATGTAGGCATATGAAATCCAATCCCTCATAGACATACATGTAGGCATATGAAATAAAAGTAAATACAGGTTATATAAAAATTAGTTTATTAAACATTTATCTTTACTATACTTTATTGTGACATGTGACAAGTTGTTCTTACCTTGTCCACATCTCTCTCTGTCCACGTGCTTGGTAGAAAAGTGCACTGATTCATCTACTGCTATTGCAACATGAGGAAGTAACTACCAACCAGTGGCTAGACTACCTGGTTCCCACCGAGTATAAACTCCTGCTCAGCTTCCTCATTGTGTGGATAAAAGAATGCATAATCTCAACGTTCAGGGTTACCCAAGGCCATTCAATTGAGGCTGCCTTGGGCACTCACACCTTTAATCTCTGCATTCCAGAGGCAGAGGCAGGCAGATCTCTGTTCTAGACAAGTCTGATCTACCTACATGTCTGACTCCATGCCAGCCAATGCTATATTTAAAAAAAATTCAATTGATGGCGATCAAAAATGTTCAAGGAGCCAATGATTTTTATTGTGGTAAAAACCTATAAAAGTCTTCATTTTAACCATTTGTAAAGTGTACAGTTCAATAGTAATCACAGTGCTGTGTAACTATCACCTCTGTCTACTTCCAGAACATTTCTATCAGTGGAAAAGGAAACGCCATACCTATTGAGCTGTCACTCACTAGCCCTGTCTTCCTCAGCTGACAGTCAGATCTTCTGTCTCCAGGTCAATGGACTTTTTATGAATAAATTGGAATGGGGGATACTTTTGAAGCCCCTAGGGTTCTTTAGCTGAGTCTCGGCTCCTGAGTAAGCCTATGGCAATCAGTTTTCAAATAGCAGGCTAGAAGCTCCTCTCCCGTGGAGCAATGAGAGCCGCAGAAGGGAGGGGCTCAACTGAAGGATGCCACTGAGGACCTCCTTTTATGTCTACAAGAGGCAGAATGAACAAGGCGCAGTCAAGATACTCCTCCTGGTTACATCCTAGACAGCACACAGTCAAACACACGAACACTCCTAGATACTGAACTCTCAGAAAAATCTCAGTGGTTTGAGGCCAGCCTGGTCTACATAGTAAGTTCCAGGACAGCCAGGGCTATACAGAGAAACCCTGTCTCGAAAAAGCCAAAAAAAGAAAAAGAAAAATCTCAGTGATTGTTCTTCAGTCTTTGCATTTTCAAACTCTGCTTTTGAGGTCCAAACTTTCACCATCAAATGTAAAAACCCAGACTCTCAGAACTAGATCTGGGTCCACTTCCTTCAATTATTAGGAAGTAGTTTCACTTCCTTTGGAGCCCCACCTATCTCAAGCTCTGATCTCCCACCCTTCCTTTGAGGTGGAGGAAGGCTTGGACCTTTCTAGGACGGGTTCTCGTGCTCCCAATGCCTGACAGGAACAGCCAGGATTACTACCTTTCAAAGCAGCACCGTTTTTTCCGTGAGTAATGGTGGAGGCAAAGAAACACGTCACAGAGATGCCCAGATGTAAACTGGAAATAAGGCCTTTGAACACAGCCAAAGGAACCAGAGCTTCTCGTTTTATAAAGGCCAACACTGCTTTACCAAATAGGCAGCATGGCCCTGGTCATTCTCCACTTCCTCTTCACCCTGCCTCTGTACCCACAGCAACTACCTCCTCATCACTGGCTGGTTAAGATTTGCTGCCAGCAGGCTCAGACTGCCAATTTTAAGCGGGGGTGGGAAGTTGGGGGGGGGGGGACACACAAGCACAGCGGAATCCAGGGTCCAGTGACCCTCCACCCTTAGAGTAGCAGCAGGGGGTCCCTTTATTCCTTGAGGAAGCAAATATTAAAGGCTTTCAGCAATAACACTATCAAGAAAAATCCACACTTCAAACTGCGTATAGGTCCGAAACCAGAATTGTGCCAAATTTTGGTAAAATTCTAAGCTAGAGTAGTTGGATGCGAATTCCAACTCTCTGAAGAACCCATTACAAGCACCTAGCTTTACTAGGCTCACTGGGTGTAACGGAAACCTGCCTTCACCCAAAAGCGCTGGTTCTCAGACTGACCCAAGTCGCGTCCCTTCAACAAGTGTCCACTGGATCCTTATGTGGGGAAGGTGGGTGCTGCACGTGCCTTATCGCTCTCTGGGAACTGGCATAAGAGGGTCGCGCATTGCTTCCCTCCCGGGAGTTCAGTGTAGTGAGTGGCTATGCATTCGCGGGCCCCACCTCCCCAGAGCCCTGAGTGCCAGTCACAGGACCAGGAAGGGCCCTCGCCCCGGCCAGGTGGAGGCTCCAGGGCCACAGCTGGGGCTGAGTCGAGACTACTTGGCTCCCTGCGCCAAAAGTGAAGCAACTCGGGAAAGTTCCTGGAGCTGCCCCCGCTTCCTGAAGCCGCCTCCCGGAGCCCAGCACACCCTGGCGCCCGCACCGACCTGAGATGGTCTCCTGGTATCCCTTGGTGAAGAACTGCATGGCGGTGGCCGCCCTCCAGGGCGTCTTGAGCAGCCCCTGCCGCTGGGGGTCCTCGCCCAGCGAGCGCAGTATAGACGAGTAAGCGGCCGCCAGGTTGGGGAGGTTCAGCTCGTTTTCCTCCTCGCTACGGGGCCGCTCTGCCTTCCAGGCGTCGGCGGGCTGTGCGCCCTTGGCCTCCAGCGGCCGGGACTTCTCGGCAGGCCGGCTGGCCCCGGGCCGCGGCAGCTCCCGCTCGGGGAACCCATTGGTGCACCTGACTCCTCGCGGCTTCTCCATGGACCCGGCACGACTGCTCCCGAGACACCCTAGGGTGCTAACAAGCGCTGCGGCTCAGCTTAGCCGGCGGCTGTGACTGGCGGCTGTGACCTGTAGCTGTCACCCGGACGGGTTCAGCACAGAGATACTCTAAGAGTCTAGGGCAGCCACTAGCTGGGAAGCCCCAGCCGCGCCTCTCTTTTTATGGCCGGACGACTCTGCCCGCGCCGCGAGGTGTTCTCATTGGCCCGAGCCTCTTGCGTCATTGCTCTCTCCCCGCCCCTCCGCCCCGCCTTCCTGGATGTCCCCTAAACCTCACAGTTGCACAAGACAAGCTTCAAGTTGGAACCCCTGGGTTTATGAAGGGAAGAACTGAGTCTGCAAAGATACAAGAATCCGGGGAGCTAGAACCTCCGAGATAGAGACACCCGGTCCCGGTCACTTTCCACGGGGAGAGGGGGCGTGTTCGCAAAAGTGCTGTGGTCTAGTTGCCCTAAGATGAGCTAACAGGTGACATTGCTGGGGCAGGCAGGGTGGAGCAAATAAACTGGTGATAAGCAACCTTGTGTGTTTTTTAAATATTTTTTTTCTTTTTAGGTTGTTTTTTTTTTTTGAGATTACAATTAGCTTCGTTTCTGCTTTCCCTTTCCTCCCTCCAAACCTTCCCATACACCTTTCAAATTCATAGTCTCTCTCTTTTTTTTTAAATAGTTTTTATGTATGCATGTGTATTTCTAAACATGTAAATACAACCTGTTCAGTCTGTATGTCACTTGCGTATATGTTTTCAGGGCTAACCTGGTATTGATGTTCTCTTTCATGGGGAAGACTACCCCAGTCTAAGCACTCCTTGGTGACCTGTGGTTCTTCGTCTACGGTTGAGGCCTCATGACTCGTTGTCCCATTCACCCCACCCCATCCATATTCACACCCCTATGGGAGTCATTCTTTTGTGTTTTGTTTTACTTTTTTAGACAAAGTCTCACGGTACAGCTCTGTCTGGCCTGGAATTCGCTATGTTGACCACCAGGAAAGCCTTTAATTCAAGTGATCTGCCTGCTTCATACTTCCACACGATGGGATTAAAAGCATGTGCCCTGCCTCTCTCCTGCTTTAAAGGCTAGATAAGTTGTGACTTGAAATTTGTTCAATTGTTTAAAATGTATACAACACACACACCTGCCACTCTAGAAAACCCTCTGGCCTCTATCAAGGCATGAGTTACAGTGAATGGGAGGCATGGGAGGCCCCTATGCCTAGGAAGATAATAATACTTGTGAGCTGCCAGATCTCTGCTCTGCTGTTTTAACCTGCCCTGACCTTATTTTTCACAATGACTGGGGGAAGCTTGTTTTCTTTCATTACCCTGAATTTGGTGATCACCAAAAGGACTAGGGCAGCTAGCTACACCCTCTAGCCAGACAGTGTGTACTATGTCAAGAACCGGTCCTTGGCAAACTAACCACTGGCAAGAGGGGGTGCTAGAGTAATGGTTCAGCAGTTAAGAGCACCTGCTGCTCTTCCCAGCTCCCGGCACCTACATCAGGCAGCTCACGACTATATATAACTCCAGCTCCAAGATGTCCAACCCCTCTGACTTCTATGGGCACTTGCAATCAATCACCTGCACAAACCCCCACACAGACACACAGGTAATTTAAAAAAAAAGAATAATAGACAAATACTTGAGATGGGCAAGGTTGACACTTTAATTCCAGCACTGAAGAATCAGAAGCCTATGGATCTCTGCGAGTTCAAGGCCAGCCTGGTCTCCAGAGTTCCAAGACAACCAGGGTTACACAAAGAAGCCCCGTCTTGAAAACCCATAAACAAACAAATAATTTAAAAAAGAATAGACGAGAGGCTGGAGAGATGGCTCAGTAGTCAAGAGCACTGGCTGCTCTTCCAGAGGACCCAAGTTCAATTCCCAGCACCTACATAGGAGCTCAAAACTATAACTCCAGTTCCAGGGGATCCAACACCCTCACACAAACATACATGCAGGCAAAACACCAATTCACATAAAATAAAAATAAATTTTAAAAAAAGAATAAATGAAGAAATGGGCATCTGTGTTTTAAGGTTTGCATAACTGAAAATCATCTTCTGACCAGCAATTAGGATTAGTTGTGAGTTCTTTGCCACAAACCTTCAGACACGAGTAGACAGTCACCAGATTGTAATTACCCATCTCCTGCATAATCTGTCCCCAACTCAGCTTCCCTAAAGATGATTCTTCTTTTCTTTTCTTCTCCTTCCTGTTGTTGCGCTCTCTCTCTCTCTCTCTCTCTCTCTCTCTCTCTCTCTCTCTCTCTCTCTCTACCTGTTAGGTCAGGGTTTCTCTGTGTAGCCCTGGTGTTAACTCTATAGATCTGGCAGGCCTGGAACTCAGAGATCTGCCTCCCAACTGCTGGAGTTAAAGGGGTGCACTGACACCATCACCCAACCTAAGACTGTTTCTTTAGATGGGAGAATTCCTTCCTCTTGCCATCAGTTAGTCTATCATAGAGAGTTCACCACTGCCTGGCTAGCTTTTCTTACTGATTAGCTTCCTGCCTGCAGTAAGCCTCCTGCTGGCTAACATTTGTGGCAGCCAGAACTTTGACCCTGGGAAAATTGATTAGCAAGTGAAAATAAAAGGGTGTTTTCATTTAAAACCCATTTGTGTTTTGTGGGGAAATTGGAGGTTGATCCAATTTTAGGTACAAAGATTCACTCCCCAGGAGTTGGTACAAACTGAAATAAATGTTATTGATCAACTGGGCTTTTTTTTTTTTTTTTTTTTTTTTTTTGAGACGGGGTTTCTGGCTGTCCTGGAACTCAGTAAACTAGACTGGCCTTGAACTCAGAGATCCACCTACTTTGATCTCACAAGTCTCAGACTTAAAGGCTTGATGACTCAAAAGGGGTCTTAAGCAGTAACACCTTGCTTTGATTTGATTGTTTTCTTTGAGATTGGGGGTGGAGGACCTGTTTTTCACAGAAGAGGGATTATGTCATAATTTTAAAGGTGGATTTTATCAAGCAGTCAAATTAGTGTCTTCTTTGTTTCAGAGAGTATCTTGTGCTGATTCTTTGACCTATAAGTAAGTGTTAGTAAACTTGAGATCAGGTCAAGCAAAAGATAAGCCCCTGGGATTGTCTTGTCCTAATAAAGTCTCTTACTGTAAATTGTAATTCATATTTATTGGATATCTATCTATTCCAAATAAACATTCAGGAAAAAAAAATGAACATTGCTTGATCTCAGAGATGAGGCTGGGATGTAACTCAGCTGGTATAGTGCCTTCCTAGCACATAAAGAGCCCAGGGTGCTATGCTCAGAACTGCATAAATCAGGCCTGTTGATGCAAGCCTATCATCCCAGCACTGGGGAAGCAAAAGCAGAAGGTCGGGAGTTCAAGGTCATCTTCAGCTACCTAGAGAGTTAAGAGTCTGGTCTTGCATGGCGGTGGTGGCGCACGCCTTTAATCCCAGCACTTGGGAGGCAGAGGCAGGCGGATTTCTGAGTTCGAGAGTTCAAGGCTAGCCTGGTCTACAGAGAAACCCTGTCTTGAAAAACCAAAAAAAAAAAAAAAAGAGTCTGGTCTTGGCTAAATGAGACCCTGGCTAAATAAATAAACAAAACAGAAGAAATGTAAAGTTCTTGCTTAGCATGTTTGAGCCCTGTGCTCCATCCTGAACATTGCCAGTGTGTACATGTCTGTAAGAAAAGTATAAGAAATATGCACATCAGTGGATTTTTTCAAGCTAATTATTGAATTTCTATATATATATCCAATAGCAAATTTACATAAATAAAAAAGACCATCAAAACTGTGTGTGTATGTGTGTAAATAAAGTATAAGAAATATGCATGTCAGTGGGTTTTTTAAAAAGCTAATTATTGAATTCCTATATATATCAGATAGCAAGTTACATAAATCAAGAAATGACCATTAGACCGTTACAAGCATAGCTAGAAGTAACAGTCAAAGGATAGCTCACGCTTAACAAGTAAAAACAAAGATACCAAGGGAGGTAGGTGTGTGTCTGTGTGTGCACACACAAACGTGACTTATATTCCTGTAAACTATCTGCATGCATGCATAGAGAACAGAGACCAACATCAGACAGCTACTTCTATCTTTCTCCATCCTGTTCTTTGGAAACTGAGTCTCTCACTGAACCTAGAGCTCACCAATTTGACTAATCTGGCTGACCAGTGAATTCCAGCAATCCTCCTGTCTCCACTCCCTGGATTCTGGGATTACAGGTTTGTACTCCCACACTTGGCTTTGTATATGGGTGCTGGGGATCTGAACTCAGGTCCTCAGTGGCTGCATAGCAAACACTTTACCAAACACCGAGACTTCTCCTTGGCCCTGGGGAGATACTGTTTAAGTGAAGGAAATAAAGATGCTTGCAATTAAAAAAAAAAAAAAAGAATGTTTTAGGGTTAGTAATCTTGTTCCTTCTTTTTAAAAACCGTAAACATTAACTAATAGTGTATTCCTCAAAGAGAGTTCCTAACGAAATTTCTGTTTTGATGTCATTGATGTCACCCATTCTCAGCACAGAGTCCTGGAGGTTGTGCTATGTAATGTCAAATAAAAGCAATGAAGCCCTGGGAGTCGGGGGCTGGGGGGGAGGTTGGGGGGGGGGAAGCCTGAGTAAACTTCTGGTTTCTCTTGCTTTTAAAGGCCAGGTAGTTAAGCAGTCCGGGGGCCACTGGGCTCTCTAGGGAGAGTGCCTGTGCTACAGTTTGAATACAAGATAGCGCCACTGGCTCTTGTGCTGAATGTTCAGTCCCTAGCTTTGGTTGGTCCCTTCCTTGGTTGGTGAGGAACCAATGATGTTGTTGAACCCTGCAGAGCATATACATAATAGTCACAGAGAAGTCAGGCCACAGACAAAGAAGGGCAATAAATGTCTGTTAAGGGGATAAAAAGATGGCACAGGATAACTTGGTTCTGGACTTGGAACAAGTTCCCCTTTGTCAGCCTTGCAGGAGGCTCAGCTTAAGAGGCAGTTCCTCCCAGGAATTCTCATCACAGACTGAGCCTCCTAAAAGCACGAACAAAATCAGTCTTCCCCCCTTTCCCTTGTTCTCTCCAGTATTTTCTCAGAGCAGTGCAAAGTCTGTTTTATTAAACGTGTGATGGGTAGCTCAAAACAGCGTGGTTAGATTTTTCAGGAGCTTAGAGGAAGTTCAGAATGATTAAAACCACAGATATGTCACCTGTCCTTGCCCAGTAGATGGCCTCTTGATGCCAGAGGTTGTAAATATATGCTGCCCGAGTACACTGATGCCACTATTTCTGAGCACGAATTCTATGAAGAACTATGCAGTTTGATTTTGTATGTAGAGCACCAGTCATTTCAGACATACTAACCTCCTACTGTACCCCACAGTTCAGTCCAATAGGCACCCCTATCCTCAGGGAGGTGGATTTGAGGCCTGAGGCTCTACCCACTCACATTCAACACCTCCTGTATAAACTCTCTCTTGTAACTGGTCATTTCAGTGTTTGGCATACGGTTAGATTTCCCAGGCAGCTTAAAGACACAGGAGGCAGAAAGGTGCTGGAGATTGATGTCAACAGACGGGACTATTTGCTTCAAACAGTGGAGGACAGACACTCTCCCACAGGAAAGGGGTGGGGAACACTTGGAGTTTTTATAGGAGGTTTGGAGGTTGGAGCTATGCACAAGCCTGCCATTTCTTCTTTCTTAGATTTTTCTGGTTCATCAAGACAGGCTACCTTGGGAGACAGGCTGACCCACTGATAGCTGTTTGAGCAGAGTAAGCTATACCCTCATAAGAATTCTACTTCTACAACTGAGGCATTCTATCATATACAGTGAGACAGGCAAAGCACTATTTGGTAACTGCAGTACCATTCTGCCAGCGCCCGAAGGCAATCCAAAGAAGGAAGCTTTGATATCACCAATATTATGTAAACTGTTTAGTAGCAGAATGTAAACCATTGGCAGGGTTGGTTTTAAGTGGCGATGGGAGAAAGGGGAGGCATAGACTAAACGAGAAAAGTATGTCCTAAGAATTCATTAGCAAAACCAAATCAGTGCCCACCTGTAAGCATTTACGTATAGGCACTGTAGCGACGTCATATTTCTACCTCAATTAGAGGCTCAGCAGCAGTACCCAGTGTAGCAATTTCTTTCTTCCAAAAGTCCAAGGACATTTTTTTAATCCTATCATTTCTAGGGCATGTGTCAGAAAAAGAGGTAGATAATAGAGGTTCTTAGTGTCAAAGACTGACCAGACTAGGGAGACAACCTAGTCACTTGCCAAGGGCAACAGGTGTAGTGGCCTTAGATATTTAGCAACACTGATTAGGAATGTCTTCAGGTGAACTTGATGAAAGTTCTACGTTTGAAAGTCAAGCTCTGGGGGAGACCCTGGGTCATGGTAGAAAGGTCCTAGGTTGGCTAGTTTTATGTCGATTGGACACAAGCTAGTCATTTGGGGCCAAGCATTGGTGGCACATGCCTTTAATCCCAGCACTTGGGAGGCAGAGGCTGGCGGATTTCTGAGTTTGAGGCCAGCCTGGTCTACAGAGTGAGTTTCAGGACAGCCAGGGCTACACAAAGAAACCCTATCTCAAATAACAAAAAACAACAAACAAAAAATACCTTTAAAAAAAGAAATACATGGGCTGGAGAGATGGCTCAGTGGTTAAGAGCACTGACTGCACTTCCAGAGGTCCTGAGTTCAAATCCCAGCAACCACATGGTGGCTCACAACCATCTGTAATGAGATCTGATGCCCTCTTCTGGTGTGTCTGAAGATAGCTACAATGTATTCATATATAATAATATAAATAAATCTTTAAAAAAAAAAAAGAAATACATGCTAGAGTTATTTGGGGAAGAGGAAACTCAAGGGAGAAAATGTCCCATCAGATTGGCCTGTGGTGTATTTTCTTGATTGAGAATTAATGTATGAAAGCCCACATGGGTAGTGCCACCCCTGGCAAGTGGTCCTAAGTTCTGTAAGAGAACAGGTTGAGCCAGTCATGAGGAGTAAACCAAGCATCTCTCCATGGTCTCTGCTTCAGTTCCTGCTTCCACGTTCCTGCCTTGACTTCCCTCAATGTGGGTAATGGGCTACAAGCTGTGAGGTGAAATAAACCTTTTCCTCCCCCACGCTGCTTTCGATCATGGCATTTCATCACAGCACTAGAAATTCTAAGGTAAACACAGGAAAGGTGTCCTTATTTCAACCCTGACACCAGAAGCATGACTGTGGAGTCAACAGAATCCTCAAATGCTAATAATTCGTCAATGCAGGAAGAATCCAACTGAAGCCGGCTTCTCTTCTGAAAAGGAATGGAGCAACTTTGGGGGAGAAATTGAGAGAAATGAAAGCACTAGGTTAATGGAAGGAAGACTCATGGGCTCCATACTGAATTAGAAGGCTAAAGGCCAATCACCAGGGAAGAGGAGACATAATCCAAACCATTGCTTGTCCCAGTAGAAGTACTTTGATGGCTCAGAAGGACGGACACCTATCTGTGGCCACTGCCTGACAGTGAAGCCACACACATCCAGTCTGCATATTCCCTCTAGCTTCCTCCTCATCTGTCAATTAGACAGCGGCTGTTTGTGGAGAAGCTCTGGTTTACTCAGAATGGAAAATTTGTTTTCTAGTCAACAAATGCTTTCAAGTGGTAATTTAACTGTCAATGAAAAAAATAAATAAAAAGGTGCTGCAGAATTTTTAGTGATTCTTGGAAGCTCTCTTGCTATTGAATGAATCTTCCCCCCAGTTGCCTGGGGAACTGCATTTTAATGTCACGCATCAAGCCGTTCTTCCCTGAATATAATTGTAGTCTATCTGATGCCTTGTTTAAAGCTGTTCAAATGTTTGGCTTCTGCTAACTATTTTTTGGCATCACTCATGACAGCTGATGGATCTGAAGTAAGTTTAATACATTTTTTTTTCTAAATCCCACTAACTTGTTGAATCACCAGAGGAAGAAATTTATATAAATTGAAACTATCTTTATTACTGGATGAAACACGGAAGATCCATATAAATCTGTGATAATCCAATAGCTTTTGCAGAAAAGCATCTCAGTGGCCAGTTTAGCAGTGTCTCATTAGGGGATGCCGAGCAATGAGACCAAGCTGTGAACCAATAGGAGTTCTGCTTTGTGGAAGTCAGTGCTAGATGCCCAATCAAATATTTTTAAATCTGCAGGTTTTTTAACTAAAAGATGTCCAGTTTTGCTTAAAGAAGTCTTGTTCCTGGACTTGACTAAGAAAGCACAATCAATAGTAACAAACCACACATTTTTCACACTCCTGACAGCTACGGTGGCCATGTGCATAGTTCACCCAACGAGGTATTACCATTGCCAGATGGTACTTCTGGTGAAGGTCTTTAAAGGAGATAACACTCAATGGATAAATCCTATTACCTTAGCCTTTCTCTGGACAGGAGTGTAAAGGTTATACTAGAAGTGCATTAGCTTTCTTGTGTTCGGAAGACCATGAGCCCAAGCTCAGGACTACCGAGCAGAAAGACAGAGATCCCAAGTCCTCAAGAACAATAGCCCTGGACATTTTCCTTCAAGAGTTCCTATTACTTCAGAAACATAAAACAATGACTGAGTTCGTGGTGGGCCTGCCCTTTCCTTCACTATGCAGGTAGTAAGGACAGCATAACGACTTTGTTATGAACAAGAAATTTCACCCCGGAATAGACTTTGTGACTGCCATGTCTGTGGCCCTTATGAAGCACATGTTCAGTCTGCACATGTGTACATGTAAGTATCGGGAATATGATGATGTAATAGGATGAATGTAATAAATGTGATAAGGCCTTTAGATGGTCCAACTCCCTCAAAAACATGAAAACTCACACCAGAGAAAAGCTCTATAAATAGAAACTGTGTGAGAAAGCCTTCAGCTACCCCGATACATCGAGAGTCATCTACTAATGGACAGTAGAGATAGACCTTATAGAACCTTTGAAATTATGGCTGCCTACAGTGTCTGGGTCTCTCTCTCTCTCTCTCTCTCTCTCTCTCTCTCTCTCTCTCTCTCTC
>NW_021621003.1:3024574-3030153 GCF_004785775.1 Grammomys surdaster | reverse complement strand
CTCTCTCTCTCTCTCTCTCTCTCTCTCTCTCTCTCTCTCTCTCTCTCACACACACACACACACACACACACACACACACACACACACACTGTATGCACCTCATTGAGCAGTTACTGTCACTGTTACAAAGCCATCCAAAAAAGATAGTGGATCTAAGTCGAGGTGATGGTGGAACTGACCAATGTGATCTTTGTCAACTGTGTTTGGGTGAAGACCCGAACCTGTGGCTTGTGGGCCTTGCACACACTCACACATACAGACAGACACATATAAACACACAACACTCTCACACACACCTACACACACTCATACATACATACACACACATATATACACACATACACACTCGTTTGTACATATACACTCACACATACTAACACACACACTCCCCATGTAGCCTCTGCACAGAGACAGCTTTGCTTCCATGTAGAATGAGGTACCCTCTGGTTCGAGCAGGATAGTCTGCTTCTAAACCCACTGAGACATGAGTAAGTTGCCTCATACCTCTGCTGCCAAAGAGCTGTGGGCACTGTTTCCCCCACCATGGTGGGCCTTACCCCGGGAACCAGGAGCTAGGAGGAGGCCTTCTCCCTAAGGTGCTTGACATGTTTTGTCACAGAAATGAATGACTGGCACACAAGCAATCTCATGCTCTTCCCCTAACTCTCTAACTCTAAGGACCTGCTTCATCTTTCTTCTTATGGCCTCTTCTACAGCGTCAAAATCAGGTATCACACTTTTATGATATACACAATATTAATTGTACTGGAAGAAATAAGACCCAAGGCTGGAGAGACAGTCCAGTAGTTAAGCGTGAGTACTCATCTTACAGAGGAACAAAATTCAACTCCCCAAACCTGAGTTAGACAGTCACAAGCACCTGTTACTTCAGCCCCATGGGGATCCAATGCCTCTGGCCTCCTTGGGTACAAGCACCCATATGCACAAATCCAAACACAGCCATACACTCATGCATATAATTCAAAATATTTTTTTAAAAAGATGTGTGGATAGAAGGGTTCACTGTGGGACACACTGTGACATGGCACATCTTCCACGATGAGATGTTTTCTATGCTTTGTTTCTGTTTGTTTGTTTGTTTGTTTGTTTTTATTTTGGAGGGGGAGATTGCAAGGAGAGGGTGGATTTGAGGGGACAGAAACATGAGCGGGTCTGGAGAGCATGATGTGAAACTCACAAACAATCAATAAAAAGTCAAAAAAATCTACCAGTAAATCGATATACTTTAAAAAAAGATGTGTAAACTTAGAATCAACAAGAATGAAGTTTACCTTTAAAACCCTCAGTAAGGATTGGGGCTTTGGTGTGGGATGTGTGTGTGGTGTGGTGTGTGATATCTGAAGAAGGGCAATGGTAGACTTGCCTCTCCTGAGGTGCAGAGACAGTGATGGCGACTGTTGGCCCTTAATAAGACATCTACCATCATCCCCTCCAAGACTCTGGGAATATCAAGAGAGTGGGTGGGGAGGACTTTAAAGACTGAGGCTAGAGAGGAGTGAAACAATGTCCTGGTCATCTTACAAACTCACTGCAAATGTGGTTTTTTATACAAGACTTACAGTCCACCCATCGCCATGTAATCATGAACAGACACAGGGCTTATGAAGTCAATGAGGTACCATGGGCAGTTCATGGATGCTGTGAAAAGGTGTGTCATTTTCTTCAGCTGTGAAGTTACTGACAAGTTGTCCCTGTTCCAATTAATAATCCCCAACTCATGCTCATTCAAGAAACCACAATTAAACTCAGTAGGTGTCTTACTTATGGTCTCATTGCTGTGAACAGACACTATGACCATGGCAACTTTTACAAAGTCAAACGTTTCACTGGGGCTGGCTCACAGTTGAGAGGTTTAGTCCATTGTCATCATGGTGGGGAGCATGGTGGCAGGCAGGCAGACATGGTGCTGGAGAGGTAGCTGAGAGTTTTACATCTGGACCTGAAAGCAGGAGGAAGAATCAAGCAAGCTGGTAGGCCTGACTTGAGCTTCTGAGACTTCAAAGCCCATTCTGGGTGACACACTTCCTCCAACAAGGCCACGCCCACTCCAACAAAGCCACACCTCCCAATAGTGCCACTCCCTATGGACATATGGGGGATGTATTTTTATTCAAAACATCCTAGGGGGGAAAGGGGAGCATCAAAATAATAGGAGGCTTGTTATGAAAAGGTTTTCAGCAGGAAAAGAGGGCGCTAAGAGAGAATAACAGGGGTTAAAATAAATTGTATCTGTGTATAAAATTGTCAAAGAATAAAACATTAAAATTCCCTGTCCCCGCACCCCCCCCCTCAGTCCCTCCCTGTCTCTGAAACCCTGGTGTGTTGTCAAGTAACAGACCTGCCATACAATGGGAAACCTGACCTGGACGAGGAGTGTTTCTCTGGATCACAGATGCACTTGATGCATAAGAGTAAGACTTTTAAGTTCAGAGGGCACATGGAAGTGCTTGCCTTGAGGGAGCTGGCTAGCTCTGCCAATGAGCATCTCAATGGCAAGCAGATAAACAGATGGACTGCACAGCAAAGATCTCTCTCTCTCTCTCTCTCTCTCTCTCTCTCTCTCTCTCTCTCTCTCTCTCTCTCAAATTCACCCCTCCCCATTCCAGTATCATCCTTACAAAAAAGATTTGACAAATAGGGATTGAGGTCAGGCTAAACTTGATTTAAAAAAAAAAATAGGGGGCTGGAGAGATGGCTCAGTGGTTAAGAGCACTGACTGCTCTTCCAGAGGTTCTGAGTTCAATTCCCAGCAACCACATGGTGGCTCACAACCATCTGCAGTAAGGTCTGATGCCCTCTTGTGGTGTATCTGAAGAGAGCAATGGTATACTCATATACATAAAATAAATAAATCTTTAAAAAAAAATAGTGCAGCTCTTACCTCAAGATTGTAGAAATTAAGATCTCTCAAATATATCTGCAACCTGGGTATTGTAACCCTTACACAAAGATGAAGCCCAACCAGTCTAAGGAGATCCCTTTGGGTCACACAACTAACAAGTGATGTGTTCTCACCTTAGGAGTCTTCAATCTTACTCCTTTTACCCAGTATCAAGAGAGTGGTAGTGGTGTACATCTTTAATCCCAGCACTTGGGAGGCAGAGGCAGACAGATCTCTGAAATCAAGGCTAGCCTGGTCTACAGAGTAAGTTCCAGGACAGCCAGGGCTAGACAGAGAAACCCTGTTTCGAAAAGCCAAAACAACAACAACAAAAACAAAACAAACACACACAAATAAACATGTACTTAAAATATGCCCTGCACATACTTGAAACCTAATTTGGGACCATAAGTATTTCCTAGAGAATGTATCAGGTAAACTCCAGAAAACATTTTCCCTGGCAAACATACAACTGATTCCCACAAATTGAATTCAAAGTCATGATCAACTTTTCTGTCCAAAGAGAATCTGTGGTGGGTTGATTATGCTTGGCCCAGGGAGTGGCACTATTAGAAGGTGTGGCCTTGGTGGCATAGGTGTGGCCTTGTGGAGGAAGTGTGTCACTGTGGAGTGGATTTTGAAACCCTCCTCCTAGCTGCCTGAGGAGTCAGTCTCCTGTTTGCCTTCGGAACAGGTGTAGGATTCTCAGCTCCTCCTGCACCATGTCTGCCCGGATGCTGCCATGTTCCTGCCTTGATGATAATGGACTGAACCTCTGAACCTGTAAGCCAGCAACAATTAATTGCTGTCCCTTATAAGAGTTACCTTGGTCATGGTGTCTGTTCACAGCAATGAAACCCTAAGACGGAATTTTCTCATATTTTATTTCATTTTAAAATACTTTCTTCGGGCTGAGGATGAAGCTTAGTTCCCTGATGGGGATGGATCACTGAATTCTATCTCCAGTACTACAAAAAAAAAAATGTTCTTTTTTTCCTCTGATCACAAATATATGCCCATTTGGCAAGTGATAAAGAGCCCAGGGCTGAGGAAAAGGCTTCAGACTGAAGCCCTGCAGACTGCAGTCCCAAGTTGTCCTCACTCTGTGGCCTTGGAGAAATGTTTCATCTCTCTGTGATGCATTGCCACCACCACCCAGCGCATATTCTCACCAAAAGAAAAGTTATTTGGAAAATAAGAACAAGTGTAAACAAAAGAGAAGTGGTAAAAGTTCTGAGCAATAGCAGTTAGGATGCCCATAACAAAGACAGGCCTCTTATTCTTCTCTTCCTCTGTATTCTATCTGCTTTATTACAGAATAGCAGAAAGCCTCTTATCTAAGATTTCTAGAAAACAAAAGGCCAACTGCTTTCCGTGGGCTGCACCTGCCCATACACTTACTTAGCGTCCCTGTATCCTGGAGATCAATGCGGCTATTTGCCTTTGGACATAGTTTCCCAGCAACGCACATTTGAACTGATTCAGGCTCCTCCATCAAGTGTCTCTTTGCAAGCTTCCATAAATATTAGTGTTATACCTGCTTAAGGGAAATGAGCAAATGTTATGTTTGTACACTGTCTTTCTCCTGGGATTTTATAATGCTGAGCAAAGAGCATTTTCTGAGCTGCCACCAGCCCCTGGAAGCGGCAAGGCAATAGTTTGCAGCGTGTAAATAGAGCAGATGTTCAGCTGTATTCTCAGGGTCTTCTATCCTAAGGAAATGATGCAGTCACACTATGAACCCTCAAAATCATTGGTTAATAGTCACGGAGGACCCAGGAAATATTCTGACTTCCCTGCACAGGGGTCTACCCTGACATTTTCTCTCTCTCCATCGGGACGGACTGATATGCACCTTTAAGACCTAATAACACTCAGGTTATTGCCAAGACATTTAGCAAACAGTATATAAATTCTCCATGTTTTAAGTGTAAATATTCTTCGTTTTAAATTCCCTTTATCCTTTCCACATCTGATTTAAAAGGAAAACAAACCAGTACTGTTTGAATCCCTACAGACAGGACATTTACTCTGCTCTTCATTAAGTAGGGGTTTTATTGGTGATTGGTAAACAAGCTTATCATATTTTAATAATGAGGGGTGGGGACAGCCTATAAACATTGGTTCTGCTGCTTCTATGTGGACTCAGGGGATTGAACTCTGTTTATCAGGTTGGTAGTAGGTGCCCATACCAGCTGAGCCATCTCTCTGGCCCCTGATAAGCAGTTGTTATTGGCTGGGCAAAGATGATGCTTGTCTTCAATCATCCCATCACCAGGGAAATAGAGACAGGTGGATCTCTGTGAGTTCAAGGCCAGCCTGGTCTACAAAGTTAGTTCCAGGATGCCAGGCAGTGGTGGTGCACGCCTTTAATCCCAGCACTTGGGAGGCAGAGGCTGGCGGATTTCTGAGTTCGAGGCCAGCCTGGTCTACAGATTGAGTTCCAGGACAGCCAGGGCTATACAGAGAAACCCTGCCTTGAAAAAAAAAAAGAAAGAAAAAGAAAAAAACAGAAATAGAAGAAGGAGGAGGAAGAGAAGGAGGAAGAGAAGGAGGAAGAGGAGGAAGAGGAGGGAGAGGAGGGAGAGGAGGGAGAGGAGGAGGAGGAGGAGGGAGAGGAGGAGGAGGAGGAGGAGGAGGAGGAGGAGGGAGAGGAGGAGGAGGAGGAGGAGGAGGA